>NW_026067927.1:16271953-16301115 GCF_014885135.2 Alexandromys fortis
AGGGAGGGAGGGAGGGAGGGAGGGAGGGAGGGAGGGAGGGAGGGAGGAAGGAAACTTACTTATATTAACCAATAGTTCACTATTATTCTCTGGGGAAGTGGAGTTACTGAGACACACACACACACACACACACACACACACACACACACACACACGGCAAATACTTTACCACTAACTAAGCTAAACCCCCAGGCCATTATTAGTTTCGGTTTGTTTTGCTTTGCCTTTTAAGACAGGGTCTCTCTATTACATAGCTCTGGCTATCTTGGAACTTGCTATATAGACCAGGCTGGCTCGAAGTCACAGAGATTCACTTGAGTCTGACTCATACAAGCTGGGATTAAAGGAATGCACCACCACACCTGGTCCCATTATTACTATTTTCAATTAAAAAAGAAAAAAAAGTTTAAAAGTTAAGTTTGCTCTTTTATACTAATTTTACTAATTTAAGATAAAATTATTTAAAGTAAAGTTTGAATATTAACTATGGTTTTTAACACCTACAGGCCAAGCTCCTACAAATATTTAATTGACTTTGTATTCATTTTCAATAGTTAAGGATATTTTCAAAATGCCACGTTCTTAAAATATTAGATTCAATTTCTTAAAAGACTTCACTCTAAGATCTTTAACTACCTTAGGTTTTCCTCTACCAATAAGTAAAGCAGCAAGCAGTATGTTGCTACACCGCGAGCCTTGCAATACACATGAACCCACACACTGAACACACACACTTGCTAGCAGACCAACAAACAAGGGAGATATGAATAATGCGTGCTTAAAATGAAATGCTCATCAACTCTCAATTATCTGAAAACATCCTCTCCTGAACTCACCTGAGATTTGGCCTAACACAAGCTGAGAATCGTGTCACAAGCTGTAACACCAGCAGCCAGGAATCTGAGGCTGGAGAATCTTGAGTTCAAATCTAGCCTGGACATAGAGAATTTGAGGCAGTCTAGCATTTATAAAGGAGCATCTTGGGGGGGGGGGGTGATTGTTTGTTTTATTTTTAAACAAGGTCTCACTGTATAGATCAGGTTGGCCTCAAACTCAGTGATCTATCTGACTCTAACGGTGTGTGATACCACACCCAGATAAAATTTTATTACAAAATAAAGAAAAAAATACAAAGATTTCTTCTTTATCGATGTGCCTCAGTTTTCAACTTTTATCAAGCTACAAGCCTATGCTCTGGTTTGGTATTAACTCTAACAAGTCTTGCTGCTGGGCAGAACTGCTAGCTTATCTGCACATGACTGAAAGGTTAATAACAGAGCAACAGACCATGAAAGAACCAAAGAAGAAGAACTGCCTAACAGCCCTGTTACAGCAAATGTGGAAGACAACCATGATGACCCTTTAAGGATGTAGTCTCATGTCACTAAGAGATACTGCTCATGTTTTTCTACTCGCCACCCTGGTGCTTACAACAGCACCTGGTTTGTAGGCATACAATGCAATAAAGCTAAATCATTAGCCAACTTGGTATGTTCACTACTCATATTTCATGGACATGCCCCAAAGAAAAACAATCCTTCCCAAAATTAAGTTTACAGACTGCATTTGAATGCTACACTTGACAATGCAATTCTCATTTTTAACTATTCTATTATGCTGAAATTTTTAAAGTAGATCAGT
This sequence comes from Alexandromys fortis, assembly GCF_014885135.2. Taxonomy (NCBI): domain Eukaryota; kingdom Metazoa; phylum Chordata; class Mammalia; order Rodentia; family Cricetidae; genus Alexandromys; species Alexandromys fortis. Next base: position 16,273,595 of record NW_026067927.1, read on the forward strand.
TCTAATGGAAAGAAAAATAAAATTTAAATGTCTATAAAGACCTAATGCCTATCCCCTTTCTACTTTACGTCAAATATAAAAATATTACAAATAAAAGAAAATTTTAAATAATAAATTCATTGGTAAAATCAAAACCAAAAGGTACTTCTGACCATTTAAGACTTGAAGAATTTTTGTAACTTTCTAACAGAATTTCTCTATTTTCTTTTTTTTTGCCTTTTTTTTTATTTTTTTATATTTATTTATTTATTATGTATACAATATTCTGTCTGTATGCCTGCAGGCCAGAAGAGGGCACCAGACCCCATTACAGATGGTTGTGAGCCACCATGTGGTTGCTGGGAATTGAACTCAGGACCTTTGGAAGAGCAGGCAATGCTCTTAACCACTGAGCCATCTCTCCAGCCCTCTATTTTCTTTTTTTATTTGTTTGTTGGTATTATCTCACCAAACAGCCCACGCTTGAATCTGAGATCACCTGACTGAATCTTGCAAGTGGTGTGATTACAGGCACGTACCACTGTAGCCATCTCACAGAATATTCTAAGAGGGTCTGGAGAAAACAGCTAACTTCTTACAGGATCCTCTCATCTGTCCACACACACAGCAGGTCTTCCTTGGTCATTCCACAAGGTAAAGAAATAGAAGTACACTGCATCCGTGAAGGAGCACTACTTCAAAAGATGCTGTGTACCAAGTTCCGGGGGCCAAGTCAAGCTTCACACAACTACACTTCTATTCCTAACACTGTAGAGGTAAGAGGAGTTTAAGGCACACACAGCAATACTCTGTCTCAAAAAAATATTTTCAGGCCTGGGGAGATGGCTCAAAAATGGGTAGAGCACTTGCCACACAAGCCTGATGACCTCAGGAGTTCAGTCCCTGAAACTCACGTAAAGGTGAAACGAGAGAACCGACTCCAAAAGCTGTTCTTTGACTTACACACACACTCCAATGACCACTCTCCCCTCACATACACATATCATAAATACACACAATAATAAAGTAAATCTAATATTTTACAGAGGATGAGTACAATTCCACACTACTAAAATTTCAGCCCCTTACTCAGACTACAGAATAGAAATTTTTTAAAAAGTTAAAATTTCATTATTCATAGTATCTAACATCCTAGAAATAAGAAATATGAAAATCTAGATTTCACTAGTACTTTCTTCTCTTTTCTAAAAATATCCAAATGCTTATCTAATTGCTAATTGTGTATTATGTCCAAATAGATACAGCAATGCTTTCGTTTTCTTTTGTTTAGTATCTTTACAATATTAGCTACAATTAAGAGATGCTCAAATATATTCTGGACAGTAAACATAAAAATCAGTGAGTAGACATTCTTATTCTCATAAGAAATCCTTAAAAGAGTAAAGCAGTTGTTATGGGGGAAGGAAAAGGTAAGACTTACTTCTTGATACAATTGGTCATGAGAAGATGCACATCTTGTCTTTCATCTAATAACAGCATTGCTCCTAAATACCCAATGCGTTTGTCTGTGAATTTTTGTGAGGCGATTAGCTTGAGGCACTCCAACTACAAAAAAAAAAGAAAAAGAAAAAAGAAAAGGAAAACAAAAAAGAAAAAAAGAGGGGTGAACAGAGAAGGAAAAGCATTGTTTTTAATTCACAATTCACAGGGACTGGAGTTTGAATTTGTATGTCTCAGCGATTAAGAGCAAGCAAACACTTGCTGCTCTTGCAGAGGACCTGAGTTGGGTTCACAAGACCATTATCAGGCAGGTCACTACTGCCTGTACCTCCCAACCCAGGGACTATGACTCCCCTTTTTGCTCTCCTCAGGCATTTGCACACATACATACACATAAAACAATAAATCTTTTTCAAAGATTTGGTTCTATTTTGAGAATCAGAACACTTAACAACTGGAAATAAAGCACTCAATAGTATCTTAAAAATCAAAATATACAATGAATTCAAGAATTTTGATATAACATTGAAAGCACTACATTTAGGGTTTAAACCAAGGAATCAAACGCAGAAAGAAAATAAAGTCTCCAGAGCAAAATGCCATAGTGATACTAATCTAAAATGTCTTCTATATTTTTTTTTCTTCTTCAGGTAATTATTGGAAAAGCTCTTGTCTAGCATGTGTGATGTCCTGGGGGTCACAAAACAATAAAAGACAGCTACCCTTAACTAAACTCTTCAGGGCTAAGAGCCTTTATAAGTGAGACTGGGCCTTTCCTGAAAGTCACAACTACTCAGATACACTTTCAGGTTTCATCTGGACAAAAAAAAAAAAAAGTCAAACATTCCCTCTGGGCTAGTGTTTTTCAAAGGACATCCACGAATCAAACTCCCAAAGAGAGGCTTTTAAATTACACTCCCACATCAGATACCCGTTAATTACTAAAGCACCTCAAGTTAGGTGACTGACTACAATTACAATGCTAAGATCCCAAGACCAGAATCAAAAGAGAAAGCAAACTTTCTGTAAAGGGGGTTGGAGCAGGAGAGAGAAGAGGGAAGTAGCAGCCCTGCCCTTCCTGCAACATATTCTATTCAAAATTTAAAAACAATTTCTGAATAGAAGTTGACGTCAATGTGTGCAGAAAGGGCCTTGCTGGTGAAGGAAACAATCAGAAGCTGAAATGTTAGCAAAGTTTCCCTTTGAAGCACGCTTAGTAGGGCAGGCCTGTAATCTGGGCATGGCCGAGATGAAGGCAGAAGGGTCAATTCAAGATCAATCTCAGCTACACAGCAAGTCTGAGGCCATCCTGGGCTATATGACACACTACCTCTCAAACACACTGTATCAAAAATTCTACTTTAAGTTTATTTTTCAAACATTCCATTGAATAATTCTACAACAATTTTGTCAAGGAAGAAAATACCAAGATTCAAATATCACAAAAGTCTCCATTATCATTACTGAACCTTGCTCATGGTCAACTCCACATATTATGCAAATAAGCATTTTATTTAAATTATCTAGTGAGCAAGCCACACTCTTTTAGGCATCGCGCATATCATTAGGAATGTGTTTTAAGACTGTCACACAAGTCACCATTTCTTTCTTTATTGAGATATATTTTGGAAATCATAAAGGTGAATTTCATTTGTTTGAGCTATTTTTGTTTTCTGTGAGCTGCCACCATTCACACCACCCCAGAGCTGGAGTTACTGGTATTCATGAGACCATGCCCAGCTTGTTAAGTAGGTTGGGATTTGAACTCAGGTCCTCATGGTTACACAATAAGCACTCCTAATTACTAAGCCATCTTGCCAGCACTCACTTTTTTTTTTAATTTTATTTTATTTTATTTTTGAGACAGGGTTTGTCATTGGCCTTAGGGTAGGCTAACTGGCCAGTGAGTCCCAAGGAGTCTCCAGTCTTGCATCCCAGCCCTGAGATGGCAAGGGCACACTAAGACACCCAGATTTTTCTACTTGGTTCTACAGACCAAGCTCAGGTTCTTTATGATGGCTGCACAAGCACTGTACTGACTAAGCTAGCTCCCCAACCCTAGTCTCACTATATTCATATCCCAGACAATCTTAAAAGGAAACTGACTTTTATACCAAACTATGTGGCCAAATTCAAAAGACAAATAAATGCCCCTTGGAAAACATATTTGCAATTCATTTCACATTCATAAGGCCTCCTACCAAATGACTGTGGAAAAAGACCAAAAATCCAATATTAAAATGAAAAAAAGATTAGGCCAGACAATTCATAGAAAACAAAAACAGTTCAAATAAATACAGTTAACCTCATAAAACAAACACAAATTAAGTTATAAGATATTGAACTGCATACTAAAAAGCATGAGCTATATGGTTTATAAAAGAAGCTTCAATAAAGGTGGTTAAAGAGACGTATAAATCCCCACCATGCAGAGATACTTAAGGACAAGGATTATTTTTATTCACATCCAATTTTGTGGTTGAAAGCAAAGCCATCTTTGGTTGTGAAAAGCCTGGCATAGAAGAAGATGTTACTTTTAAGATTTATTTTTATACAGAGATTGGTGGCACATGCCTTTAATCCCAGCACTCGGGAAGCAGAAGTGAGCAGATATCTGAGTTCCAGGCCAGCCTGGTCTACAAAGTGAGTTCCAAGATAACCAGGGTTACATAGAGAGACCCTGTCTCAGAAAGTGACTTTAAAAAAATTTTCTGTGGGGCTGGAGAGATGGCTCAGTGGTTAAGAGCATTGCCTGCTCTTCCAAAGGTCCTGAGTTCAACTCCGGGCAACCACATGGTGGCTCACAACCACCTGTAATGAGGTCTGGTGCCCCCTTCTGGCCTGCAGACATACACACAGACAGAATATTGTACACATAATAAATAAATATTTTTTAAAATTTTTTTTATGTTTTTATGTTTATTTTTATGTTTTATGCATATGTCTGAATGCAAACGTATGTATGTATACATGCATGTGGATTGCCCTCAGAGGGTAGAAGAGGGTGTACTGACTAGTTTTATGTCAATTTGACACGTTAGAATCATCAGAGGGGAAGGAACCTCAATTGAGAAAATATCTCCATAATATCAGGCTGTCAGCAAGCCTATAGGGCAAAATATACTACTATGAACACATCATAGAAGTTGGAGGGAAAACGAAAACATATTTTTTTCTGTTGCTGGGAACTGATCTCAGGGTCTTCTGAGAACTAGGTAGGCAAGTACTCTATCATGCAGCTACATGCCCTAGGCCAAAGAAGTTTAATGTTTGTTTGTTTATTGTTGCTGATTTGCAAGACAGCATTTCTCTGTAAAGTTTTGGCTGTCCTGGAACTCAATGCAGACCAGATTGGCCTCAAACTCAGAGACCCACAGGACTATGCCTCCCAAGTGATGGGATTAAAGGTGTGCACCACCACCACCACCCAACAAGAAATTCTTTTTTAATTTGTATGAGTATTCTGCCTGAGTGTCTATCTCTGCACCACATCTCTGCCTGGGATCTACAGAGGTCAAAAGATGGCATCAGATTCTCTAGAACTGAAGTTATGGGCAGTTGTGAACCACCATGTGGGTGCTGGGAATTGAACCTGGGTCTTCTGCAAGAACAGTTTTTAGCCACTGAGTCATCTCTTCAGTCCCTGAGTAAGGATGCTGATATACTGATATGGATTACTATTCAGGACAGATGAGTGCCCAATGCAAACAATGTGCTACAATCACCTGCAGATGGACAATGTACATTATGTATCTGGAAGAATGTTTATTAAGAAGTTGAGCCACTAGTGGCCTACGGAACAAGTAAGTGATGGAAAGATAATAGAAAAAAGAGTTTTATCCTAATCCTGCACCTTTCAAATTTAGAATCAGTTACACTGTCATTACCTATTCCAAGGAAAAATAATAAAAATAGACTAGGGAAGAATAATTCATTAATGAAAACAGAAATGGGCTGGGCGGTGGTAGCACATGCCTTTACTCATGCACTCGGGAGGCAGAGGCAGGCAGATTTCTATGAGTTCGAGGCCAGCCTGGTCTACAGAGCAAGTTCCAGTACAGGCTCCAAAGCTACAGAGAAACACCATCTTGAAAGATGGAGGGAGGGAGGAGCGGACAGACGGACAGACAGAGAGAAAGAGGGGAGGGAGGGAGGGAGGGAGGGAAAGACCAGAAATGGAAGTGGCTGGTGGTTAGAAAAGCTAACAGAATTGAGGGGGAAATTACTTCTATATAATGAATGGTAATATAACAAAAACTCATTTGAGTATGAGAACACTTTACAAAGTAAGACACTAGAATCTTAGGAAGATGTAATGCTTAGTTAAGAGGGGGGTGAATCAGTCTTTTAAGAGAAATTCATGAAGACTGATTATTATGAGACCTGTATAATTGCTGCAGGTGCTTGTAAAAGCTCCTGTGTGTTTGTTCCTAATCCCTAATCCCCACAAAAGCTTTGCTTTTTTTCTGCTAGCAATTACTTTATACCTCCTATCAAATTCCCCTTTGCCAACATCACTATTTAACTTACACTGTGGTATACTTGCCTTTCCATAGGAATCTCCACCTCTCTACTACCTCTAATTTCAAAGCCTGATAATGATCTCTTTCCTGTTCCCTGATTTTCTTTTTAACATTTGCTTCTAATTGGGAGACAGTGTTTTGAGATGGTATGATTACCACCAGCTTAATCCCTAAACACATCCTGCTCTAAATTAGTAAACTCCTGCAATGTAGCAACCAATGTGCCAGATATTGATACTCAAAGGAAATATATAATAAATGTTCTCTCTCTCTCTCTCTCTCTCTCTCTCTCTCTCTCTCTCTCTCTCTCTCTCTCTCACACACACACACACACACACACACACACACACACACACACACACACAGTCGTTACACATAAGATACTATGAAAACAAGGGTACCCAATTCTGGTGGGGAGAACGATCAGAGAGAGGCTCCTATTTCCTTACAAAACACATACTGGATTAGAAAGAAATCAGTCCAAATTAAGAGCTGGACCACTTTTACCCTAATTCCACTTAGGGGCAGGCATGGGTTTCCCATCACTGTCTTCCAGGGAATCATTAATTCTCTGTAGATGATCTTTGAAACAGCCTCAGAATCGTCCTAAGCAGATGCATTCAAGCCATTAGCAGCAAGTCTAAGAGACTTGAAGCTATCAGTCCTCTCCAGAACAAGCACAGAAGCTTAGGAATGATTCTTAAGATGGACTGGTGAGAACTGGCAGGCAGTTTTCAAAGTATAGGACAGTTCTAGGAAATTCTTTATTTTTGGTTTTACAGCTTTTTGGGACAGGAATTCTTGTATCCCAGGCTGACCTTCAACTACAGCTTCCTGTGTACCTCAAGGATGACCCTAAACTCTTCGACCCTCCTGCCTCCATCTTCCAAATGCTATAACTATAGCTATGTACCAGCATGGCTGGCTACTTCAAGGAAACTGTGATAGAGTAGACTTTAAATTGAGACTGTTTGTTCTAGATGATGTTTAATATTCCTTTTTAAAAGAAAACTTCAAACCAAAACAGAATTATTATTATTATTATTATTATTATTATTATTATTATTATTATTATTATTATTATTATGACAGGGTTTCTCCATGTAACTAGCTCTGTAGACCAGGTTGGCCTCAAATTCACAGAGACCCACCTGTCTCTGCCTCCCGAGTGCTGGGATTAAAAGTGTGTGCAACTACCGCTCGGCTATAAATTTTTATAAGAACTTTAGGTCTGAGGAGAAGGCTCAGTGGGTAAAGTGTTCGATGTGTAAGTATGAGGATCCCCAACCTTTATGTAAAAAATTAGGTTTGGGAGCTGGAGAGATGGCTTTGTAGTTAAGATCACTTGCTGCTCTTGCAGAGGACCTGGGTTCAATTCCCAGCACTCACATGGTGGCTCACAACCATCAGTAATTCCAGTTCCAGGCTATCCAGCAAGTATGAACATAAAAAGAAACAAGCATCTGGGTAAAACACTGATACACATAAAGTAAAATAGTTTTTATGAGCTTACCACCAAGCCTGACAAGCTGAGTGCAATTTCTGGGACTCATATGGTAGAAAGAACAGATTTCTACAAAATGAACTATAATCTCCACATACAAGTCATGGAGTACATGTGAACACACACACACATGAACAAATGGTGGCGGGTGGGTGGGTGTATAAATCTTTAAGAAGTCAGGCTTAGCAGCATGTATCTGTGATCCCAGAAATGGGGGTGGGAGGAAGACTAGGCCAAGGGCACAAGAGGCTGATCCCAAGCATGTACTACTACTCAGCCACTCTGGCTGAAACTGTGAGCTCCGGGTATATGAAAGAGATTTGTTCTCAAAAAGTGAACTGAAAAAGCAACTGAGGAGATAACCTACATCAACCTCTAGCCTCCACATGAGCCCACATGGCCACATGCACCAGCACATACATACCAAAAAGAAAGAAGCATCCAACAGGTTTCTGGTCTTGTCACACTTTTCTGAAGCAAATACCAATGTCCCATTTTATCCGTGTTTAAGATGGCTGTCCAGGGAAAAAAGGTGCTCCAATCTGTTAGCTTTTAGAAGAAACTTACAGGAAGTCAGGAGCACATGTGCATTTGCTTGAAAATTTAACAATGGAGCTTTATGCCTATTTGTTTTATTTTACCATTTAAAAAAATTACACTCTAGTTAACAAACACACTTTCAAAAAACAAGCTTGTTACAATTACCACTATGTAGCCCAGCAACATCTTTACAGACAAGAAACCTTTTTTCTTTGTCAGAGAAAAAAAAAATCTCTAAAACCTGACATTCATATTAAGAATCACTTCTCAAAAAAAAAAAAAAAAAAAGAATCACTTCTCTTAAGAAAAATACCTATAAAGTATTTTATTCGAAAATATATAAAAACTCTAACACTAGCTGATACACCAACTACCTTTATCAGTCAACATTTTGCACTACTTAATGTGGGAGCTGGGTGATAACCCGACAATTTAGAACTCTGTGCATGCTAGGCTATCACTCTGTTAATAAACCTCAGATCTTTTTGTTTTGTTGTTTTCAGAATATCTCGTGTATTCTAGGCTGGCCTCAAAATCACAACGTAACTAAGAAATGACTCTGAACTTTTTGATCCTGCCTCCACCTTCCAGATGCTGGAACTATGAACTTGTGCCATTTGAACTGAACTCAAGGCAAATGGCATGTGCCAACTGAGCTATGGCCTCAGCCATTTTTAAAACCAGATGCCCAGGCTGGCTTTGCACTTGCAATCTTGCTTAAGTAGCTAGATCACAGGTCTGTACCACCAGACCTGGCTTATTTTTTTTCTTTCTTAAATATCATAATTTCAGCTGAAGCCTCTGCTTGTTAAGCCTCAGAGCCTTTTGCTTCCTCTCCATTTCAGAAGTAACCAACCATCCAGAACTGGTGTCCCTACTATACATGTAGAAAAGCTGCTTAAAGGGTTCTTCAAACATTACAAAAATACATCATATACCTGATCTTCTCACTCCCCATCAATACAAACTCTAATTCACACTTACAGTATCGTACACTCGTACACTCCTATCTGTGCCGCCTACTTGTGGATATAAACTTACCTATTTTTTAAAACTAATGTTTTACTAGGAAAAACAATGCTGCAATGAAGACAGTTATGCTGTCTCTGCATAATGGACAAGAACTGTTTTCCACTATATACAATTAAACAGCTTGATCAGGTGCTGGTTTTTCAGAAAGGTTTGTTTTGATTTGATCTTGCAAAAATGTACCGCCCTAAGGTAGCAACATTCACTTTCATCAGGGGGCACTCTATCATTTTCCTTCCTCAGACATCAGCAGTAATTCAGATCACCAGGTGTGGCAAGATGTAATAGTCTAATTCCCTTACACTCCCCTCTCATCAGCTAACCAAAAATTCTAAGAGGCAACTTCTCTATATGGATCATCAGATTACCAACAATTCTTTCAGAAGAAACATTGAAACGAAAAACAAAAATAAATGTTTCTTTCCTTCTATTGATCAGTTTCAAAATGAGTTAATTCTGTAGTCTTTTTTAAGTATGACCAACTTCGTTTAAATATTAGCTTGCTTTCATGGGTGCTAACTTGCTTGATGCTGAAGATGAACTTCTATGGCTGGTCACACATTTAGCAAGCTCTAGAGCCTGGATTCAACACCCACATGCTGGACTGGAGAAGGGCTTATCTTTTTTAATCAATTATACTATTAACCTCAGCACTCAGTTATCGGAGTTGGGAGTGTGACAGCCTCTTCCAATGACTACTGAAATCTCTATTAACAACCTCTGTAGCTCGTCTTTCTGGTCCCTGACACAGACTAATAATGGTTCTAACTTGCTTTATACACTTCTTAACATGCATTTAGGACCTGTCGTCATTCTAATAGGCTCAGGCTCTTTAAAAATAGAATAGCATTTGGAGATCACAATCTGGGTCTGTTAATGGTCCAATCATTGTTTTTAGGGCTTTTTCTTTTTCTTTTTCTTCAGAAAAGTCCCATATATCCCAGGCTGGCCTCTATAAAGCCTAGCATGACTTTTTAAGTTCTGATCCAGAGTGTTGGAATTACAGGTATGCATCATCACCCAAGACTTCATTTATCTAGGTAAATACCCTCCTACCTGAGCTACTTGCCCAGTTCCTCTTTATTAGGACATGTTAAGGGACAAAACAAAACAAGCTAATATATGTGTTCAAATACTGGTAAGGTCAATCTGCAATGCAAATGAAAAACTACAAAGGAAAATACAGAGTAGCTATTAATAAAAATCACTAATTAATTAAAAGAGAAAATCATGATTATTTCAGCACCCAGTGAAAGGGCATTTTATGAGATTAAATATTAAAGGTTTTCACATGATAAAGGATAACTACCTAAAGTCAATGACAGTCACCATATTTAGTCATAATATGTGGTTTAAGATTTTTAATAAGGATGCCTGATAGCACTGGTCCCCCCACACACACACATACACACTTTGTGTAAAACAGTGTCTCTCTATATTGTCCTGGCTAGTATGGAGCTCACTGGCCACCAAATCACAGAGATCCTCCTGCCTCTGCCTCCTAAGTGCTGTCTCTTTTTAATATGTAGTACCCACACAGTAGAGTAAGCAGATGAAAAAGTGTTGAGAATGATAAAGGAAAAAAGAATTGCCTTTGTTCTCAAACAATAGTAGTAATGACATAGAGAGCAACTCTAAGTTCAATAATGTTGCTAGGCAAAAAACATATATAAAACTATATTTCTTGGGGGGGGGGGGGATTCAACAATTAAAAGCACTGAATGCTCCTCCAGAGGACCTGGGACCAAAAAAGCAGCTAACAACCAGCTCTGACTCCAGCTCTAAAGTATCTGACACCCTCTTCTGGCTTCGTCAGACACTGCATGCACATGGTACATAGACATACAGGCAGCTAAGATATTCATTCACATATACCAAAAATAAGCAAATCTCAAATAAAAACTGAGTTGTTTAAAAAAAAAATTCCTTGTGACAACTGTTAAAAAAATTAAAGAAGAAACCATGTACATGCACACATATGCACAGACAGTCACATAAATCGTAAAGGATGATGTTTGTTTAGAATAGAAGCTTTAGAGAACCGGCAGATAAATGTCTCTTAAAATACATGGCAAGCACTGTGTTTATGAAGGAGTGGACAGTGATGCTACACTGACAGAGGGATGACTCACACACAGGAAACCAGACAAAGCAGGTAGGCTGAATCTAGGGAGACACAGAGAACAATGCCCAGCCCTCTGACTACCACCTGGCAACATGCATCAAAGCTTCTGATTTTTCTAAGCTATAGTAGAAGACCACATTTCTATGTGAAGTTCCTTCATTTTTATATATTTGCAGCAAATTCAAAACAATTTTCCAAATCAGAACTGTAGAAAAATTTGGTCCTGGAACAAATTTTCTACTTCTAAAATACACTTTAGATACTCAACTTGTGGTCAGCAAGATGGCATTGTCACCAGCCCTACAGACCTGAGTTCTATTCCTGAATCCACATGGAGGAGGGAGAAAGAGGCAATCCCTGCAAGCTGTCGTTTTACTGTCACGTGTGCACTGTGGGGTGTGTACACACACACACACACACACACAAATTAATATACAATAAGATTGTGTCTAAACCACACAAGTGAAAGGTTATGCACCTATGGAAATGTTTTATTATTTCTGGTATAAAACATTAAGGGGTACTGTTACTGACAGGAACCCTAATGATAAAAGACCTATGGAAGACAATCTCGTAGACTACATTATTTCCAAAAGCTGTTTGCTCTCCTCCAGGAAATGATAAAATAGGTAACATTTTATGTACAAAACATAAATGTCTAACATTTATTAACTTACTAATAATAAGTTAAGCCCTTATATAAATAATAATCCTAAGCCCTAAGAAGGGGTTAGGATTGTCTCCATTTTACAGATGAGGACACTGACACACAAAAGTCAAAGATCTTAAAAGGAAAAAGATGGAGGAGACAAAACAGGATAAAGAGGAAGAGAGGAAGAGAGTGAAGAAAAGGGAGAGAAGTCAAAGATCTTGTTCCAAATCACTCAGGAAAATAGGAAAGGTGGAATTCACCCTGGGCAGCCTGGCCCCTGCAGGCTTATTCCTGGACTCTGGCATTGGCCCATGGAACTAAACCCCTCTCCTGCTTTGGCTGACTCAACAACAGCTACTCTGGCCTGTTTTGAGTCACTCCTCCTAACTCTAACTTTGAACTATTGTTTTAGTCTTTTAAATCGATGCTAGAAGCTTTTACTCTCTTGGTCACATTGTGGTTTGGCAGGAATAAAATAAACAAACTTAATGGAAATAACTAGTTATAGAATTTAACCAAACCCAAAAACTGAATGGGGTTTTGTGATACAAAGATTGAAGTATAGTCTAGTATTTACTAGCTGAATGAATTTAAACAAGTCACTTAAAACTCTGAATTTAATTTTTTTTTCTGGCTCCCTCTCTATAGGACAAGAACTCATCTTCAAGACAATTTACCTATCTCAAGGTAAAATTTTACTGTAAAACTTAAATGAGATTTTTATTAAAGTGGCTACTAAAAATTTGACATTTTTTATGTGTCTCATTAAATTTTTCTTCTTGGCATTTTTGAGACATGGTTTTAGTATGTAGGCCAGGCTTGTCTAAAATTTGCTATATAGCCCAAGCTAGCCTTGAAAGTGCAGCAATCCTCCTGCCTTGGCCTCCCAAGTGCTGGGATTATAGGCATGCACCACCATGCCTGGCTCTTCACATTTTGTTTCTATTGACAGCATCATGCTAGACACTGCATTAAAAATTAAAAAGAAACAAGTGAAATTAGTTTTAATAATATATTTTATTTAACCAATTTATCTAAAGTATCATTTCAACATATCATCATAGAAAGTATTAAATATTTTACACTTCTATGTATGAAGCTTCTAAATACAGTATGTACTTTACACTTACAGCACATTTCAATTTGTATACATTTTCAGACGAAATGCTTTAACTGTTTTCAATTTCATAAAATATACAATTGATAGACTCACGTATTCAAGTTGCTTAAAACACATTTAAAAGTTGTCCAATAACTGAATTAGTACTCAAGAAAATTTTATTTTCCTTTTAATAGTCACCTTAGTTAAACGTGCCATACTTCACGAGCTCAATGACCACCATACAGCTCCTGACTAAAATAATAAACAGCCCATCTGACAAATAAAATGCAACACAGGGCAGCTGTTATACACAATTCAACAAGAATGGCTGCTACTCAAACAAGAAAGTGAGAGAATCAAGATATGAACCTCTTATGGGCATAATATAAAGGAAATTAAAGACATGAATAAGGAAAGGTAAGTAAAAGAAACAGAGTAATGGACTTAAAATTGTAATTCTTAGCCCCAAACAGAAAGATCTTTATTTTTTAACCAAAAATTTTTTTTTAAATATTTATTTATTATGTATACAATGTTCTGTCTGTGTGTGTATGTCTGCAGGCCAGAAGAGGGCACCAGACTTCATTACAGATGGTTGTGAGCCACCATGTGGTTGCTGGGAATTGAACTCAGGACCTTTGGAAGAGCAGGCAATGCTCTTAACCACTGAGCCATCTCTCCAGCCCCCTTTAACCAAAATTTTATCATCACTTTCTTGCATATACATACTTTTCAACTAAAAATTCAGTGTTTTATCAAATAATTAAGTTCCAAAATATCCCCCAAAAGTCAAAGTTACCAATTCCGTGAAACTAATTATTTCTAATGTGGTACTATGGACTTTACATACACTAGGCAAGAATTCCACCACTAATTAATCATGTTATAGAAATGAACTTTAACTTTGTGTGTATGTGTATACATGTACATACACAATTATCTTTTTCAAAATAAAATCTCCAACACCTTAAATCTACTATGATTTTAAATTCAAGAGCTTCCCCCCTTAGAACTCTCTTGAGGATATATAAATGTGCTATTCACAAGATATTAACAGTGGACATCTCCAAATGGAGAGATTCTGAGTCTTATCCTTTGCTTTTTTTAATCTCTATTTATAATATCAGACTTCTATAAATCTGACCTAATGCTTCAAATGAAAATCAACCAAGACTATATGGATGTCCATGTTTTCTATCATGCCATGCAGTATACAGTAATCATTTGAATCAAATTTAATGTAGCCTATACCTTGAAATATTAGCATCTTTAGGCTCTGACTCCATTAATTCTGTAAGAATAAAATATAAAATCTATATCAAAGGAGGCCACTGGTTATATTTTTTTTAAGAAAACTGTTAACAGATGTGAAAATAATGCTATTTATGACTACTCCTATGGAAATCAAATAATGAATGAATACATCCACAGGACACAGCCACTATTTTTGCTGCTCCCTTTCTTCTAAACCAGTCTCCTTTCTTCTTACAGTAATACCTCAGTTTTTCTCAAAACAACTAATGTTCTCCCGTGCCCAATCGCGTATTTCTAAAGCCACTGACCCTACTTACAGCCCCCAACGTAAGCAGAACACAAACTGACAGAAGTCTGGTAAAACCCGATCTGAGTACTTTGTTCTAAGTTGGCAAGAGGTTTCCTTCCACTCAAGCCACTGAGCTAAAGAGATAGGCTGACTACTGTCCTCCAGACATGACAGATGTATCATGCTATCTGAGAAAGGCTATGCGAATACTTTTCTTCCCTAGTTTTGCACCAGTCTTTCAATTTTGGAGTCCATTCCTTTAAAAGACTGGGTAGCACTGATTCTTAAGTAAAATAGAATTTAAGACTGAAAAAAAAAAGTTAAGAAATTTTAAAACAACTCATACATCTTCTGTGACTAAAGCCTAAGCCCCCTATCAAGTCTAAGCATCAAAAGAAAAAAACACATGTAACTATCATCCTCAATGCACAGACTGGAGAAAGCAAAGAACATACATTTGTGTCAGGAAGAGAATCAGCAGGCAGAATGAGTTGCACAAAAGTGGCAGCAACTAAGGCCTGAGGAAATCAGGACAAAACAAAATTCAAGTATCTGGCATCCACTTAAGATCTTTAACTTAAAAGCATCTGTCATGACATTGTCCCATACATCATGCACAAGGAAAGTTAACTAAGGAAACATTCAGCAAACACTAATTAAATATTTATTATAGCCCAGGTCCTCTGCCAGAACAATTAGCCCTCTAGTTAATCCAGTAAATATTTAAGCTGGGGCCACCATTTAAAAAAAAAGTCTCTGATCCACATAAAGAATTACAGTGAGAAGGACAAATGAGGAAATAGCGTGCCTTTCCAGGTACACAACTGCTCTCTCCATCCTATCCTTGGTGCCACAATGCTCAGACTGCAATTACAGGCGTCTCCTGTCAGGAAAGGTTTGATTCCCTAACTCGTTGTCATTCAAATAGTAAGTGGCCTTGCTAGATGTGGTCTCCCCTCAGCCTACCTGTCCAAAGTGAGCAGGGTAGCCCAGCATGTGCATATACAGTAATTTTGCCACATTCCGACACCGGTATGTATTGTCTTCTTCTCTAAATGATGACCGGATTGCAGCACATTCTTTCTGGATCATTTCTCGTTCCTCAGCTTGGGTCCGGGCTGTCCGGATGGTCCGGATCAGCTCCCGCAATCTGATGGGGGCTGGCATCCTCTGGATATGGAAAAACATAAAATGGAAATGTTCATATGTTTTACTTCTAAAACTATTCATACAACTTCCCATATAAAATACTGACTTGCTTTTAAGAACACAAGACTTGCTAAATCCAGCTTAGATTAAAAAAAAGTTTGTTAATAAGCTTCAAAGATACTATATGCAAATTGCACGACTTAGTAAATTTCTAGAAGACTATAAAGAGCTAACAAAACAAAATAAAACACAGAAACATAAATGTTTTCCAGGTATGATGGCTCATTCCTGTAATCTTAGCATTAAAGAGGCAGAGGTAGGAAAATTACCATGAGTTCAAGACCAGCCTAGGGGTACATAATTCCAAGCTGGCCTGAGATACAAAAGCAAGATCCAATGTTTCAAAAAGGAAGGGAAGCCGGGCGGTGGTGGCGCATGCCTTTAATCCCAGCACTCGGGGGGAGGCAGAGGCAGGCGGATCTCTGTGAGTTCGAGAACAGCCTGGTCTACAAGAGCTAGTTCCAGGACAGGCTCCAGAGCTACAGAGAAACCCTGTCTCAAAAAAAAACAAACAAACAAACAAAAAGGAAGGGAAGATACTATACCTATACATCTCACAAGAAAACTGAAACACTAGCACAAACTTTTACTTAATCATTAAGGTAATTTGAAAAAGCCTATGACTGACTTTGAAAATAAGACAGAAGTTTTCTGTTCAACTGCTCTTAAATTCAACACAACTCAATAAAATATCAAATGAACATAACCAGAGTCACAGCTCAACTCAGCAAAGTATGAGAAATTAGAAAGAACCAAATGTCAGATTAAAAAGCAATCATCTGTCCAACAAACAGCATTTTAGTACACTGGGTTATTTTGAAAATACACTTTTAGTGTAGTTGAGATAAAGGAGTGGAGGCAGCTCAGCTGGTAGAGTACTTGCCTGTCATTCATGGAGCCCTGAATTTAAATCCCCAGCACCAATAACATCCGGTGGGGAAGGAGGTTGGGGAGGGGGGGAGTTTCTAATCCAATACATCAAGAGGCATACGCAAAAGATCAGAAATTTAGAGGTATGAGTTTGAGGCCAGCTTGGCTAAATAAAACATGGTTCCAAAGACTTTTTTTTTAATTTTTAAAAAAGTGAGATAAAGACAAAAATAAGGCAAGCTCTGAAGGTAACCCAATTTAGTGTCAGAGTTCAAAAAAAGAAATATTTTATAACAGCCAAAACAAGCTTATGGGAAAATAAAATAATAAAGTTGAAAATTTTGTACTATTTAATTTTAAAGAGTATTACAAAGTTAAAACAAACAAGATCGCGCAGAACTGAATTTAAGGAGAGAGTTGGAGAATGACAGAACACAATGTTAAGTTCAGGAAAGCTCAACTAGTTCAATGAAGTTGCAAACCTAGTCTTTAGCAAAAAGTACCAATATACGTGGATTTCTACTTGGGGAGAAAAAAATTCATCCTGGGTCAATGAGATAGCTCAGTAGATAAAGGTGCCTGCCTCCAAGCCTGACAATTTAGGTCAATCCCCAGATCCACAAGTAGAAAGTCAACCAACTCCTACAAGCTATTCTCTGATCTCCACTCAATCACCACCGTATAAGCCTATATACAGACACACAAATAAAAATAAAACAAAATTAGGGTAAGTCATGAGAGTAGAGGGACAATGCATTTCTGATAAATGATGTATATTCAGAATATATAAATTTTATAATTCAATAATAAGACAAGCTTATTTTTAAATGGGTAAAAGATTCGTAAGGACACTTCTCTAGAGAGACACAGAGGCTAAAGATCTAGCTCAGCTGACAAAGAGTACTTGCCTAGTAAGCACAAAGCCCTAGCAGCATGGAGGCATAGTGCTACATACCTATAATCCCAGCACTTAGGAAGTAAAAGCAGGAGCAGAAATTCAAGATCATCAGCTACATAACAAGTTCAAGGTTAGTCTGAGCTATATAAGACTCTGTTGCAAAATAAAATAAAATAAAATAAATAGCCACAAGCATATGAAAGACACTTAACAAGAAAATGCTGTTTAAATCATAGTAAGGCAGAATTAATTAGCCTGGGCCCTTAAGGGCCCACAGAGACTGAACCAACAGTCAGGGAGCCTGTATGGGTCTGACCTAAGCCCTCCATATATACATTATGGTTGGCTGGCTTCATCTCCTTGTGGGACCCCCTAACAGTGGGAACAGGGGCTCTCTCAGACTCTTTTGCCTGCTTTTGGGACCCTTTCCTCCCTCACTGGGTAGCTTCATCCAGCTTTAATACGAGGGGAGGTGCCACTGCAATTGATATGCCATATTTGGCTGATATCCCTGGGAGGCCTGCCCTTTTCTGAAGGGAAATGAAGAAGAAGATTGGGAGGGAAGAGAGGAGGCAGAGGAAACTGGAGTCGGGATGAGAGAGAAAAAAACATAACAAGAAACTACAAACAATAGAATGGCTAAAACTAAAGGCTATGAGTATCAAACACTAAAGATTAAAGTTCAGAATAAACAAACTGGTAAAGACTGCTCACAGGAATAAAAGTGGTCCAACTATTCTGGAAAACAATCTGATAGTTTTATATAAAGCTAACTATATCTGGCACATAATCATTAAGAAAATCCATCTAGCTTGAGACAATGTGTCAGTCGTGTAATTTCAGCATTTGGGAAGTAGAGGCAAAATCAGCAGTTCAAGATTATCACTGGTAACACAATGAGTCTGTTGGAAAGGAAGAAATAAAAAAAATCTATTCAACATTATCCAAGACAAGTACTTACCCACAAGAAATGAAAAATCTAAATTCTCACTAAGACTTGCACACAAATGTTCATAAACATTTCATTTGTAATTTCAAAAGACTAGAAATAGCCCAAATGTCTAAAGACAAGTGCATAATGTTATGCATAACATAAAATTTCTTAAACTAAAACAGAACCAATAAACCATTTTTAAAAAACATTCTGTCGAGCAAATTAAGTACGAGTATATACTCTCACCTCATTCACAGGGCTCTACTGGAAAAATAGAACTAATCAAAAGTAATGAAAGAGGAAGAAATGGTTGTCTTGAGGGTAGAGACGGAGACTGACTAGGTGCAAGAAATCTGGGGTGACATGCATTCACAAGCTGTGGACAACACATTTTAAAAAGTACATTTTACTTTGTGTGTTTGTATATACTGTACCTCAATAATTTTAAAATAGTAAAAAGTTACAAAATTAGTGAGCTCCAGGTAGTCAGCAGCTACATAGCAGAACCGGGGGGGGGGGGGGAAAAATTAAATGAAGATATTGTAATCTTTAAATGAAGATATCAGTCTTCTTCAGTACACTATTAATAACTGCTGAATTCTTAAATCAATGATTTCAAGTGTTGTTCTAACCAACACACCAGGTGGATAATTCACTCATCAATTTCCTATAGTGTTAATCTTCAAGTTGGGACCAAAGCACTGGAAATTTGGGAGGAAAGCTATCTAGGTGTTGATATCCTCTTAGAGGTCACATTGGCCCTCTGGAACTTGTGTTGACTCAAAGACATATAGCTAGAGGTTCTTGTGCTCCCAGACAAGCACTAGGGGAACTAGGAATGTTAAACACACAGGATTGTCTCTTCAAAGTAAGAGATATGTAATGGTTTTCTGCCCAGGTTGGGAATGGATATGGTTAATAGCCTGGTGACCTCTGCGCATCTGTAGGGCCAGGCCACACCTGGGTCCCCCAGACTCTTAGTTTATCTCAGTCATTCCCCCTAGACCCTTATCTTAAGCACTGTTTCTCAGTCAACATAGCCCATCTTTACAGAAGAGGTCATATGTACTTTGAAAAGAGTTTCAATGTAATCATGCCTTAAGCTTTGTTGTACATGCAGAATGAGTGAATTATCATCAGAAACTTTCTTCAAAATAGTGCAGTGCTTATATATACCTAAAAAGCTGCCTGGTGTCAGACTCTAAAAGTTGAATCCACACCAGTCACTAAGTAGTACAGAATCAGATTTCATTCTTGTCTCATGCAGATCAACACTCTGCTGGCCCTGGTGGTCCCTGAGATCCCCCCAATAGTCAAGGGTCTATCATTTGAAATTTACAAAATATTTTTATATTATCTGATTTGTCCTGTTCTTTCTTTAATACTGAAACAGAATTTTGTATCATTCAGGTTGGCCTGAAAATGCTGCTAAACCTCTGATACTCCTGTTTCTGTCTCCCAAGTGCCAGCATTAAAGTTATGTGCCACTATGCCTAGTTTATATGGTGCTGGGAAGAAAAGTCCAGCTCTGTGTACACTAGGCAAGCCTTTACTAAGTGAACTACATCGCCAGCCCTCCTTAGACCAAAGATGATTTCTACCTTTGTAATTAAGGTAGAAATCATGGTCCCTATTTTGCCTATGAAGAAACTTACTTTCAAAAACTCTGCAATTTACTTAAGATCACAAAGGTAATAAATAGGTGACAGATGTAAGACCTGAACCAGTCTTCTATCTCCAGTATTTGAGTTCTCTTTATACTTCAAAATGAACATTACCCTTAATATGAAATGATACAACTACTAGGATTTATTTTAAAGTGCTCCAGAAAAAGAAACAAAAACGAACCAAACAAGTAAACAAACAACAACAAAAAAAGGTGAAAAAATTAAGAAGATGGGAAAAATGTGATCGTTACTGAATACATTAATGTTCAGTGTCTGGTTTTGTGTACATGACATTTTCATAATCAAAACCTTTTGGGAAATCACAAAGCTCCCAGGTAAAGATATCATGGAGTTGGTAAGAGTGTTTGCCTGGCACACAGGAAGGCCTGGGCTCAATTCCCAGCACTGCATAAATCATATATGGCATTGCACACCTCTAATCTAAGCACTCCAGAAAAGTCAGAAGTTCAAAGCCAGCCTAGGACACCTGAGACCCTATCAAGGAAAGAACAGAAGGAAGGTTGGAAGAAAAACAGGAAGGGGAGAAAGGGGGAGAGAAAACAAAGTAGGGGAGGACAAGGGAAAAGGGGAAGAAAAGGAAAGAAATTGTGAAATTTCAATTAAACAAGGCATTTAAACATGCAAATGTCTCATTGATAAGATGTTCAATATTTAAGAATCTACTAAAGAACAGTTTAAGGATCTACTTAAAGAGCCATTTCTTTTTTAACTATAAATGCCACAGACTTTAGGATAAAACATTGGTAAGCAAACAAGTATGCTGCATATGTAATATGTAACAGGAGAATGTACCTAAAAAGCATCAAAAGAACACAGCTACTAGTGATTAAGAGTGGTAACTGCCCAAAGCCCAATCTACTTTCAAAAGTAGACTTTACTTAACTCCTTCACAGAGAAGAGAAATGTTATCTGGCAAATCATGGTGGCTCAGCCTGCAATCCCAGCACTTAAGAGGCTAAAGTAGGAGGATCATTATGGGTTCAAGGCTAGATAGTCTTAAAGTCAAGAACAAATGTTACTGGAAGGAACAGGAGTACAGCTAAGTGGTAGAGAGCTAGCCTAGCAAGCATAATGACCTGGTTCACTCCAGCACCACCAAAAGTAGCTGGAAAGCTCTAGAAAACAATGTTTCTCTAAAAATACCCTAATGATTCTACAAAGCAAACACAAGACTGTAGAAAAAGCTTAAATCTAGTCCCAGAACATCTACTTAATCTAACTCAAAGGGCAAAAAAAAAAAAAAAAAAAAATCAAGAATTTAAGCTACGTAACAGAAAAACAAGTTATCTGGAACAAAGCCTAAGCAATCAGTCACAAAATCACAGAAATAAAGTCCGTGCCACAAGCGAGATTTTTTTTAAGCTCCAAGAGAATTTATTATAGTTTGAAAGAAACACCCCCAAAGAGGGCAAACTATAAGACTACAGCCTAGAGGGGAAATGAAGGGGGAGTAAAGAGGGAAGGGAGGGAGGAAGGAGAGAAAGAGGGAGTGATAAAATTATGCTGTTTGAGTTAGACCAACATGGAGATCACCCACATGGCAGACAAGCAGTCACATAATAAGGACGGGAGCATTAGAGAAAGAATAAATAGCCTAAATACCGGAGAAGCACACTTAGGTTCAGGCTAAGATCCAAAAGAAAAGGGGGCAAATCCAACAGAACCTTATGGTGGCTCTGGTGTGATTACAGAGGGCAGGAATTCTGGAGGAAAAGTATTTTATCTCTTTGTGAGGATACTTATTTCTCCTACTTCTTAAGCATAGCTTAAACCAGGTGACTGACCTGCCCAGCTGGGTTAACCGTAGAGGGGCATGTCTTCACCCAGGGGTAGAGTCTATTCTTTACTGCAACATTCCCTCCTCTGAAGAAGTAACCCTAAAAACGTTTAGGAGATGGGCTAAAATTAGGGGCTGTAACTCTTTCTACCATGAAAATCTAGGGATCTGATTTCAAAGCTTTTCACCAGAAGGAATTAATATCTGGGCTGAAGTGTGAATCCTTACACTAACAGACAGCATCCAGGCAGGACTTAAGAGGCGTTTCTAAGTCTTGTTACCATCATTGGCCCTTCCGCAGGGGAAACCCTACTTGCCCTTTAGAGAACTCAAGTGATGACTGAATCTGGCCTCTTCCCAGGGTGGGTCTCAGACAGCAGTCCTGTACCTCTCCAACAGGCCCACCCCATCGAGGAGACTGCAAATAAAAGTCAGGGAAGAAAGAAGTCCTTGGCTGGTGCAAGGAAAGAAAACTCTGAGAGCAGTAGGAAAGAGTTACTAGCACTACAAGACCTAGACAGAGAACTAGAAGAAGCCAGAGCAAAATATAAATTTAAATGCCAATAGGTTTTTACAGAGCAAATTTATGGTCCTGGCATCTATACACACCATGTACAAGAACACGGAATTAGTTACCTGTTTGACTCACTCTGTGATTCTGCAATCTGCCCAATACTAGGCAGTCTACAGCTTACAAAAAAAGCATTTTTTCCCTAAGCTGTTACAACTCACTACATTAATTGATATCTTTATATATCATAATATCTTAACAGGCACAGACTGAAAACAAAAATTAACTCAGATGGCAAAAAATGGGCACAAGACCAGTGGAATGCTTCATCTGGTAAAAGTACTTGCCCCCACACCTGGTAACTTGAATTCAATCCCTGAAACCCATATGATACAAAGAGAATAGACTCTGGCTCAACTAGCACACCATAATACACATATCCCGCCCCTTGCCACACACACACACACAAAGAGAATTGGTCAAAATTTGAAAAACACATTCTAAAATCAAAACTAAACACATTCTAGATCCAGGGAAGATGAATAAGCACATGCCTTTCTGTCCCTCTAAGCCACCAGTTCCCAACCTGTGGGTCACAACTCCTTTGGGGGTCATCAAATAACCCTTTCATGGTGGTCACATACTAGATATCCTACATATCAGATATTTACATTAAGATTCATAAAAGTAGCAATATTACAGTTACGTAGTAGTAACAAAATAATTTTATAGTTGGGATTCCCCACAACATGAGGAACTGTATTAAAGGGTCACAGTATTAGGAAGTTTGAGAACGCACATTCTAAACACATTTACAAATACTAAACAAAAAGCATTACAGTGTCCTGAGAACTTTCATACGCAGTGACAGTGAGCAGACTGAAGACGCATGACTTCAAGTTCCAATGAACTTGGTAGACAGGTTTTCACTTTCCCTCCAGCACTGTCCAGTCTGGATTGACAGCAACAAACCAGAAGTGCTCACTGGAGAGTTGAGGAACTCCGTGAAAAGGAGAACCAAAAACCAAAGGGGAAATTACCTCTGGGCTTTCAGCTTTATTCCCTCCTCCTTCCTCCACCCTCACTCCTACACAGTACTGCAGTAATGGTGGTTATGGCACAAGCACAGCAGTCAGAGGCAGGCAGGCACATGAAAGCTGGGGGAGAGCAATGAATTTTTTCCCTGACTAATGGTCATGATGCCAAGACAGTAAGTAGGTCATTCTCTTCCCTCCTCTCTCTCCTCCAGTGGAGAAAGAAAAGACAGAAGAAGCACAACTCTTAATGTTAAAATAGTTAAAATACACCTAAACAATTTACCTAAAAAATATGTAACGAAAGGCCTGATGTGGAGTTGTATGCATCTAATTCCAGCACTCAGGAGGCAGAGGTAGGAGGATCTCTGTGAGTTTGGCCTGATCTATATACATAGCAAGTTTCAGGTCAGCCACGATTACATAGAGAGACTCTGTTTCAGGGAAGTGGGGGGGTGGGAGGGATGAACCCACAACATAAAACTAACAGATATATCAAGAAAAACAAAACCCCAATTAGAAAACTGCACCATGCTACCCTCAAACTCTACTAGTAGACAGAAAACAATTGGAACTCCACCATCAACTAATCAGAACTAAGCAGCATTTAGAGACGCCTCAAACTGGTAACAATATACAACAGATATTTTTCAATTTTATAAAATAATCACAAAGAAGCCGGGCGGTGGTGGCGCACGCCTTTAATCCCAGCACTCGGGAGGCAGAGGCAGGCGAATCTCTGGAGTTTGAGGCCAGCCTGGTCTACAAGAGCTAGTTCCAGGACAGGCACCAAAAACTACAGAGAAACCCTGTCTCGAAAATCCAAATCAATCAATCAATCAATCACAAAGACAGACCATGTCCTGACTCACAAAAGAATTAAATAGAAATCATAGTGTATGAAAGCTGAAAACAATAGAACTAAACTAGTAATCACTAATAGCTGTTAAGAGTTATTCCAGTAGCCAGGTGGTGGTGGTAGTACACACCTTTAATCATAGCACTCAGGAAGTAGAGGCAGGCAAATATGAACTAGAGGCCAGCCTGTTTTACAGAGCTAGTTACAGGACAGGCTCCAAAGCTACACAGAAAAACCCTGTCTCAAAAAAAAAAAACAAAAAACAAAAAAAGCCACAAGAGTTATCCCATGCAGAATTAAACAAACGTTAACACACGCACTGAAGCAGTGCTTAAAGCAGCAGCTCTCAACCTGTGGGCTGAGACCCATTTGGGGAGTCGAACAACTCTTTCACAGGAGTCACCGAAGAAAACATCGGAAAACACAGATATTTACATTAAGATTCATAACAGTAGCAAAATTACAGTTATAAAGTAGAAATGAAAATAACCTTGCTATTGGTGGTCACACAATATGAGGAACTGGATTAAAGGGTCGCAGAATTAGAAGGTTGAGAACCACTGTCATAGAGGGAAATCTACAGTACTAACTGCTTACATAAGAAAAAAGTGAGTCTCAAATTAATCTAAACTTCTACTCTAAATTCCTAAAAAAAGGGGTGTGATAAACCAAAAGATGTTTCAGGGATCTTTTCCGTAGTTCTTTAAAAAAATAAAGAAACAAACAAACAAAACCAATAAGGGGTTAGGTTATGTACTGTGGAATAATCCCTCTGCACACTGTGAAAATGTGTTGCTCTCATTGTTAATAAAATAGCTAGAGGCCGGGCGATGGTGGCGCACGCCTTTAAGCCTTTATCCCAGCACTCGGGAGGCAGAGGCCTGCGATCTCTGTGAGTTCAAGACCAGCCTAGTCTACAGAGCTAGTTCCAGGATAGGCTCCAAAGCCACAGAGAAACCCTGTCTCAAAAACAAAACAAAACAAAACAAAATAGCTAGGCAGGATTGTGGGGGCAGAGAGAATGCTAGGAAGAAGGGCAGTCAGAGGAGTTGCCAGCCAGAGAGAAAACAAGAGATGCAAAATCAGAGAGATAACCCCATGTGGCAGAGTGTATATTAATATAAATGGGTTAATTTAAGTTGTAAGAGCTAGTTAGTAATAAGTCTGAGCATTTATAATTAATAATCAATAATAAGTCTCCGAGTGAATACATGAAAGTGGCTGGCAGAACAGAGCTAATCGAGGTCCCAACAAAAAACTCAGCCTACAGTGATGGCTCAGCTTGTTGGCAGGCCTGAGTTGATCCCTGGGATCCACATGGAGGAAAGAATCAACTCTTGTTCCAACATACATACATTCAATGATGTGCATGCAAACACACACACACACCATAATTTAAAAACAAATAAAAGAATAGAAATCAATTAAATCAAAAGAAAGAGAAACAAAACAGTATACACCTGTAATCCTAGCATTAGAAAGGCTAAATAAAGCAGAAGATGGTGAATTTAAAGGCAGCCTAGGTTACATAGCAATACTGTCTTAAAAAAAAAAATCAGTCAATAAAAATAAATAACAAATAAAAAAAATGTAAGATCAAGCATGGGAGTGTCCACCTATACTCTGAGCAACTAGGTTGGCTCAAACGGAAGGATCACTATTCTCTACAATATAATGAGGCCTCCATCAAAAATAATTAGGGAGCTGGAAAGAGATGGAGCAATGAGTAAGAACACATGTTACTCTTGCAGAGGACCCAAGTTTGAGTCCCAGCATCCAGGTAGCAGCATGCAATTGTCTGCAACTCCAGTTCTGGGGGATCTGATGCCCTCTTCTGGCATCCATAGGCACCAGCCACATACATGGTACACATACATACAACATACATACATGCAAGCAAAACACTCATACATATAAAATTAAATAAATCTAGAATTTTTAAGTAATTAATCAAATTCACTAAGCTCTTAGATAAAAGATGATGCCGACGTGGTCTAACTTAAAAGCAAGCATTTTCTGTGCCATCAGACTGGGTCTATCAGAGATGTAGACTAGAAAAGTCTCGACTTATCTGAACCTGCGGTGTCAAGGTGTCTAGAAAGAAGTTTCTGAGTGGTTGATTGAAAAACAGTATCCTCTGAACATTCAAATAAAAAAAAAAAGGTTGCCTATTAAGTTAAACCCTTTTTAAACTTCTAAACAGGTAAAATAAAATTGAAAGGGGATATAATGCTTTAAATATGTGCAAGAGAGCAAACAAACAGTATTTCTCTCTAACTATGTAAATAAGCCTGTTCTAAAAATTCTAGCCAAGTCTAATACTACAAAGGAAAACAATAAGGAATGTGCCTTTATTTGGCCAAAGCGCTAAAGAGAGTGAAGCACTCTATGGCAATAAAACACTACAAGTAACAGCAACTAAAATAAAATAAATTACAAAGAAGGACAACTACTAAGGACCAGAAATGGAGCTATTCAGCCAACTTCTTCACCTGACTTCCCTAGTCTTTTTGCATAAATGAGCCTTGGATTTTGAAAGAGATTTCTGAATGACAAGTAGAAATGGGAAAGATAAAGTAAAGTTCTCAAGCCCTTAAAAGCATACTCTAAGTATCATAACATATCCCTCAGATGCAGGAGCTGTAACATGTCAAACCTTTAATTGTGTTCTCCTCAGACATGGACCCTGTAACAGAAATATGCTTTTCTATTAGAGAACAGATGTGAAGAAACTCTACAGCCAAAATAATAAAACAGAACCCCTAATCATCAATTAGCACTGTCAGCCAAGCCTAATGACGTGACTAAGCCTCTGCCCCACCAACTTAAAAATAAAGACATAGAACAGTCTCTAAAAATGTGTTTGAGGGCTGGAGAGATGGCTCAGTGGTTAAGAGCATTGCCTGCTCTTCCAGAGGTCCTGAGTTCAATTCCCAGCAACCACATGGTGGCTCACAACCATCTGTAATGAGGTCTGGTGCCCTCTTCCGGCCTGCAGGCATACACACAGATAGAATACTGTATACATAATAAATAAATAAATATTTTAAAAAATCAATGAAGAAATTAATACTACATAGAGAGCAAAACAAGCAAAGCTGGTTCTGGAAAAAAAAACTGTTAAGTAAACTGAATGAGCCATTTTCTCTACTACTGAAATGGTGTGGGAGAATTGTCTGTATTCTGTCAATCATGTTTTAAATAAATGTTGATTGGTCAGGCAGGAAATATAGGCGGGATGACCAGACAAAAAATAGAAATGATGAAATGAGAACAGGAGAAT
>NW_026067927.1:16301976-16335298 GCF_014885135.2 Alexandromys fortis
AAAAAAAACACATTAAAGAATATATTCTAGTTGGGTGGTGGTGGCACATACCTTTAATCCCAGCACTCTGGAGGCAGAGAGAGGCAGATCTCTTAAAGTTCGAGGCCAGCCTGGCGGTGGTGGCGCACGCCTTTAATCCCAGCACTCGGGAGGCAGAGGCAGGCGGATCTCTGTGAGTTCAAGACCAGCCTGGTCTACAAGAGCTAGTTCCAGGACAGGCTCCAAAACCAGAGAAACCCTGTCTCGAAAAACCAAAAAAAAAAAAGTTCAAGGCCAGTCTGGTCTACAGAACAAGTTCCAAGACACCAAAGCCACAAAGAAACCCTGTCTTGAAAAATCAAAAAAAAAAAAAAACACAACAAAACAATCAAAAAATATTCTAGCTCTCAATGATGGCCCTCGACTGTAATCCTAGTACTCAGGAATCTGGAACCAAAGGACCAACAGAGTTTAAAGCCATCCTGGGCTATGTTAGGAAATCACTACTTTTTTTTTTTTTGTTTTTGTTTTTTAAAATCGTTTTCTTTAAAGATAGAACAGTGCAAAAGAACAGTGCAAAAGTTCATGGAAAAGATAAAGATCAATTAAACACATGGCCCATCTATGAGGGAAGGGAGTAAAAGCAGGGACAGAATGAGATACAGTGTCTTTACTAACATTTTCTCTCTTACATAATGGGTAAGTTAATGTTTATTATTATGCTGAGTAGTGGTGGCACATGCCTTTAAACCCAGCACTCAGAAGGCACAGGCAGGAGTATCTGTGAGTCCGAGGCCAGTCTGGTCTACAGAGTGAGTTCCAGGACCGCCATAGCTGTTACACAGAAAAACCCTGTCGTCTTGAAAAACTAAAACAAAACAAAACAAATACGTATTATTGCTCATCATGTTTTCTGTCTGAAATATTTCATACTTAAAACTAAACTCAGGGGGTGGGGGAGAAAGTTCTGTTGATACAGTGCTTGCATGACATGAGAAAGGCCCTGGGATTGGGATTAACCTCCGGTCCTGAAATAAAAAAAATCTAAATTCAAATACATCTAATCCATGTAATAAGTACTGTGACTACATTATCTGGAAAATATAAACTATCTGGTTATATTGTTGAGTAGTTTGTTGTTGTTGTTACTTTAGTTTTTTTAAGGCAAGATTTCATGTGGCCATGGCTGACTCCATCGGGCTAAATAGTTGCTGACTTTTAACTCCTGATCCTCCTGCCTCCCCCGCTCCAGACACAGACACACACACACACACTGGAATTATGGGTATGTACTACCACACCAAGCTTTATTTTTAGAGTACTAAAAGACCACAGAGGGCTAGCCTTTATTTTACAAAGTATAAAAGACCACAAAGGTTGTAAGCTTGATGATACACAGTGTTTGCCTAGTATACACAAGACCCTGGGTTCAATCAAAAATACCAAAAGAACAACAAAAGGTGCTAGAGAGATGGCTTACCAGGTGTGAAGGCTAGTCTTATATCAACTTGAAACACAAAATAAAATGAAAGGGAGAAACCTCAAATGAGAAAAATACCTCCATAAAATCCAGCTGTAGGGCATTTTCTTTTTAGTGATGATGGGGGAGGGGGAGGGCCCAGCCCATTATGGTGTTTCCATCCCTGGGCTGATCTGGTTTCTATAAGAAAGCAGGCTGGGCAAGCCAGGGTAAGCAAACTGGTAAACAGCACCTCTCCATGGTCTCTGCATCAGCTCCTGCCTCCAGGTTCCTGCCCTGTGTGTGGGTTCCTATCCTGACTTCCTTTGAGGATAAACAGCAACTTCCCAACTTGCTTTTTGGTCATGGTGCTTTGTCACAGTGATAGAAACCCTAACTAGGGCACCAGGAAGAGCACTTGCAAGCTTGAGGGCCAGAATTCAGATCTCAACACCCAAAAGCTCAAGATGGCACTCATGACTGTAACCCCAGCACTGGGGATTGTGAAGGGTAGAGAAAGCAAAGAGTAAGAAAATCTGGGGTTTGTTGGCCAACAGCCTAAACAAAAAGACAGTGACTGAGCTCCAGGTTCAGGAAGAGACCTTGCTCCAAAGAAGTAAGGAGAACAATAAGATAAGCCTACACACCAGAATATCACACACAGACACACAGATATATAATAAATAAATAAATCTCAAAAAATATCAGCAGATATTAAATTACTGATAAACACTCAGAAAAAAGTTAAATAATTTTCTGTATTGATTCTCCTAAAATTCATCACCTAAATTGAGAAAAGTCAATCAACGCTATTCTCAAGCCAAGATTATCTTTTCTTTTTTGATCCCATGAAATTCTTACTTTCTCACTCCAGGATAAAATCCCCAAGGCTGTGTCCTTGTAAATTCACCCTTATCTCTCCCTCACCCAATAAATATTGTTTTTATTGAATCTAAAATACTAAAATAGTCTTATCTAAAGAATACGTTATTTGTCCTTCCAAAGCACATGAAGTGAAGGTGTCCTGGCTGCTTGGCTTCAGAAAAGAGCAGCCAGGACTCAGCCCAGTTCCTGGCCCAGATAATTTTCTTCCCACATCAGAACTCACTACCTGCTAAGGAGCTCTGAGCCAATGACAGCCAGTCAAGAACACAAAACTAAAAGGCTGAAGCTTCTATGGCTACAAGGTCATTTGTTCCCTCATCCTAAAGACATTTGAATTCTAAGTCTTAAAAAAATAGTCTAAATTAAAAGCCAACTTTTCAATATTAAAATCACCCCTTTTCTATCCAACATGAGGACTTTACTTGAATAGTTCTTGCTAAACACTAAAAAAAGACTTGAGTAAAGAAATGAGACTGAGGCCGGGCGATGGAGGCGCACGCCTTTAATCCCAGCACTCGGGAGGCAGAGGCAGGCAGATCTCTCTGAGTTCGAGACCAGCCTGGTCTACAGAGCTAGTTCCAGGACAGGCTCCAAAAGCCACAGAGAAACCCCGTCTCAAAAAACAAAAAAGGAAGGAAGGAAGGAAGGAAGGAAGGAAGGAAGGAAGGAAGGAAGGAAGGAAGGAAGGAGGAAGGAAGGAAGGAAGGAAGGAGACTGTAGTTTCCTTTACCACTTATAGATTACCAGTCATAGATTGTATGGCTGAGTACTAAGAAACTAAATTAGGCAAAATTTTTCATATATTCCCTCTTGTATTCATACAGTCTATACTTTTACATTACCTGCTATACAAAACCCCCATGCCAGACTGGTGTTTTTTTTGTTTTTTGGGGTTTTTTTTCTTTTGGTTTTTGTTTTGTTTTGTTTTTGTTTTGGAGACAGTTTCTCTGTGGCTGTCCGAGAACTTGCTCAGCAGAGCAGATTGGCCTTGAACTCAGCGATCTGCTTGCCTCTGCCTCCCAAGTGCTGGGATTAAAGGCGCGTCCCACCACTGCCCAGCTCAGAATTTTGTTCCACAAGTATAACTAAATTAATGCATTTACAAAATATAAAATAATATGACTGGAGCTGAACACTAAGAATGGTTAAATATTTCTTATTTAACCATTAACCATTTCCTCTTGTTGGGAGAGGGTAAGAGTGGTCTTCTGTATGTGCTATGTGCATGTGTGACAAAGTGTAATTAATATTAAAAAGAAAAAAAAGCAAGCTAGCTAGCCAGTTTAAACTAAGAATGGGGACTGAGCTCAGTATGGTGGTACAGCGTTTAATCCCAGCACTGGGGAAGCAGAGGCAGACAGATCTCTATGAGCTCCAGCCGGTCTACGGAACAAGAGACAGACAGACAGACACACACACATACATACACACACACACACACACACACACACACACACACACGCACACAGGGAGGGAGGGAGGGAGGGAGGGAGGGAGGGAGGGAGGGAGGGAGGGGATTGAGCTCAGCTGGTAGAACACTTGCCTAGCATGAACAAAATCCTGAATTCAATCCCCAGCACCATACAAACTAGGCATGGGGGCAGAATCATGTCTGAAACATTTAGGATGTAGACCAGGAGGATCAGAAATTCAAAGTCAGGGGCTGGAGACATGGCTTAGTGGTTAAGAACACTGAATGCTTTTCCAAAAAAACCCAGATTCAGACATATCAACATGGCAACTCACTTCTGTCACTCCAATCTGTCCTGTTGCCTTCTTTTGGCCTACTCAGGCACCAGGCACACACATAGTATCCGAACATACATTTATGCAGGGAAAAATACTCAAACACATAAAATAAAATTAAAAGAAAGTGCAAAGCAAGCCTGGGCTACATGACCACTGGCTCAAAAAGAAAAAATCAGAATTTTACGTTTAATGCCATTCAGTGTCTTAGTGCTTTCCTTAGGCAATAGGGAGTGAGGTGAGAACATGGAAAGGATGTGTACTTATTTCCGTAACGTGAAGATTTGTGATGTGTTCATAAAAGTAGGTTAAGTGGGTCAGCAAGATGACTCAGCAAATAAAAGGTGCTTACTGACAAGCCTAAAACCTGAGTTTAATTCCTGGAACCCACAATGTAGAAGAAAAGATCCAACTCTCCAAAGTTGACATCTCTGACATACACATGCACTCCATGACAGGCATGCACCACCAACCCCCGACACACACAATAAATAAATAAATACATACATACATACATACATACATACATACATAAGTGAATGTAATAATGAAAAAACATGGGCACAAAAATAGCTCAGTGAGCACTTGCTGCTTATTTTAGTGCGGTTTCTAGTATCCATATCAGGTGACTCACAACTGACTTTTAATTCTAGCTCCAAGGGATCAGATTCCAACCTCCTCAGAAATCTGCATACACATGGAATGCAATTCACACAGATACACATTCATCCACATAAAAAGCAATAAAATTAAAACTTAAAAAAAAATTCTGGGCTGGAGAGATGGCTCAGCAGTTAAGAACACTGGTTGCTTTTCCAAAGGTCCTGAGTTCAACACCCAGCAACCACATGGTGGCTCACAACCAGATCTGGTGTCCTCTTCTGGCCTTCAGGCATACAGAAAACACTGTATACATAATAAATAAATCTTTAAAATAAAAATTCATGCCCAAAGACCCAGGTAAGATTCCCAGCACCCACTTGTCATCCCACAACCATCAGTAACTCCAGTTCCAAGGGAGCTGGTCCCTCTTCTTGCCTCTGCATATACCAGACATGCAAACAGCACACATACAGACATGCAGGCAAACCACCTAAACACGCCAGGCGGTGGTGGCGCACGCCTTTAATCCCAGCACTTGGGAGGCACAGGAACCAAAAAGCTACGGAGAAACCCTGTCTCGAAAATAAAAAAAAAAAAACACCTAAACACATAAAAATAAATAAATATATAAAAATAATAGCCCAAAAAAATAATAAATAGGAAATTATTTTTGAGGCACAGGGTTAGTTATTATATCAGGTTTCACATAATTTCAATGCAACACTAAACTTTATATGCTGTAGTTTCCAGTTCAAAATACAACCTCCCAATTATTGATCACTGTCTCAGGTTTCTGAGGAAAACAGACATTAGAAGTTCAAAGGAAGAACACAGTTCCCTGAAAATTACAGTACTGTAAATCTAACTCTCACTTGTCAATTTGGCTTGAATCATCCCTAGGTAAACTACTAAAATGGAATTTCTGGCTCTTCAAAGCAAAGAAGTATGTGGCAGAATGTGTAACCACGCAGAAATACCACCACACCCTGTGTACGGCAGCCAGCTGGCATCCCTCTAAGAGGTCTTAAGTTCAATTCTCCCTTAATTGCCACAGCAATCCTTTTCTATGTTTAACTATTCACACCAAAATGCAACAAAACTGAAAACCTAAAAGCAGACATGTAAATGCAAGCATACCACCAAACAACCAAATAGCAAGAAGATGCATGAACAGCAACAAATGCCAAGTAGAGAGCAATAAGTAAACCAGTTAAATAACAAATTTTACACTAAACACTGATAAACTAAGAAGCAACTTTTACCTGTCCCACCTTAATGTTATTAACAAAATGAGCAATAAGTCTCTTCAAACTATCTAAACAAAACCTTAACTGTGCCTTTTTTTTCCTTTTTCCTTCTTTTCTCAAAGACAAGTCTCACCATGTAGGTATCTGCCTGTCTTTACCTTCAGAGAACTAGGAGTAAAGGCACAGGACACCACTCCAAGCCTAGAATTTGCTTTTGAATTAAAGCAAGTTAACAAGAACCATGAATATAACAAAATCATAAACTTTTAACCTTAGTAAGATGTCATTCATCCCATAGACTTACGGAAGGGTATTTTCTTATAGGATGAAAGCAGAAATATTAAAGTTATGTAATAAGTTTTTCAAGCTGGACATGGTGGCACACATCTTTAATCCTAGCACTCAGCTGAGTTTGAGGCCAGCCTGGTCTACAGAGGTTAGTTCCGGGAAAGCCAGGGCTACACAGAGAAACCCTGTCTCGAGAAAGCAAAATAAATTAAATAATGTAAATTTCCCCTAGCAAATTCATCATGAATCCAAATTCTGTTATATCTGGATATCAAGAAAGAGAAAGTTGTCCTCAGAAAAATATAGCATAAAAAAGAAAAATATAGCATAATATTCATTTTAACCCATTTCTGATTATCTTATTAGAAATGAACAGCAAAGAAACACGAGAGTGTTGAAATAAACGCCTAGAATAAATTCAGTAAGAAAAGCAAAGGAACTATATGAACAAAATTATAAAATCCAGGAAATATCTATTAAAAAAGAGAAAACATGGGCTGGTGAGATGGCTCAGAGGTTAAGAGCATTGCCTGCTCTTCCAAAGGTCCTGAGTTCAATTCCCAGCAACCACATGGCTCACAACCATCTGTAATGGGGTCTGGTGCCCTCTTCTGGCCTGCAGGCATACATACAGAAAGAATGTTGTATAAATAAATAAATATTAAAAAATATTTTTTAAAAAAAAGAGAAAACAAACTATCACCCTGAACAAATGTCAGGTCTCCAAAATGAACGTGTGCCTATAATGCAACTCCAAGCACTGTAACTTTATTTGATTTTCCAAATTCAAAATTACTTTTAATCTACAGATAACCTACAGAATAGCCAAAGATGTTGGGTGGTGGCTCACATCTTTAATCCAAGGACTTAAAATGCAGAGGCAGACTATCTCTGTGAGTTCCAGGACAGCCAGGGATATATAAAGCCTGTCTTGGGAAAAAAAAAAAAAGAATCAAAGGAAAAAAAAAGAGTAGCCAAAGCCAAAGATGAAAAAGCACAGTAATAGCTTTTCCTTACCAAATAAATAAATAAATATTTTTATGTAAAGCTATTATGCCTTTTAAATTTAAAGACAGCAAAATAGGGTTAGCAAGATGATTCAGCAGGTAGGGGCACTTGGTGACCAGTATGATGACCTGAGTTCAATCCCTGGGACCTACATGGTAAAAAGAGAGAGCTGACTCCTGCGAATTGTCCTCTGATCTACGCAACACACATGCATGCATGCACTCACAAAAAAATTAACTAAAAATGGGGGAAATCAAAGCAAAGATATTAAGGGAAGAAACAAAACAACGTAATAGAAATGTAAAAACATAACAAGTGACATAAATTAACTGAGAAAAGAATGATTCCTTTAGTCCTGGCATAGCTGACTCTCTAACGTCAAAAATAAATATGAAGATCCAGCCTATCAGCATTGAATGCCTTAATCCCAGACAGTCTCTTTGAGTTCAAGGTCAGCCTGATCTAACCTGGTGAGTTCCAAGAACTATATTGTGAGACCTTGTCTGGAGAGGAAAAATAAGAAGTAATCAAGAAACAGCAAAAGTTCAGAATGTGTAGGGAAAAAACAGTACAACCAAGCAGAAAAAAAAATG
The DNA here is from genome assembly GCF_014885135.2 of Alexandromys fortis. Taxonomy (NCBI): domain Eukaryota; kingdom Metazoa; phylum Chordata; class Mammalia; order Rodentia; family Cricetidae; genus Alexandromys; species Alexandromys fortis. The sequence continues at coordinate 16,309,785 of NW_026067927.1, forward strand.
AATAAAAATAAGGAGCTGGAGAGATGGCTCAGATGGTAAGAGCACTGGCTGCTCTTCCAGAGGTACTGAGTTCAATTCCTATCCTAGCAACCACATGGATGCTCACAATCATCCATAATAGGATCTGGTGTCTTCTTCTGGCATGCAGGCCTACCTACATGCAGACAAAGCACTCATGTATAAAAATAAATACATAGATGAGTTTTTTAAAAATAAATAAATAAAATAAAAATAAGCTACTTCCTCGTTCTACTGTCTTAATTACCTCCATGGAAAAAATTTTAAGCAAAATACAAAATCCATGTTCCCACTGGTAGAGAAAACAACACATTTTAAAATTGTCAAATATATACATCTATCATGACAGCTCAGCAGGTTAAGGTGCTTACCACTTAGTCTAACAACCTGAGTTTGAGCTCCAGGACCCACATGGTAGAAGGGAAGTGACTGACTTCCTCAAACGGTCTGACCACTACAGAGCTGTCTACACACAAGTGCATGCACGCACAAATAAAGAAATTTAATTTTGGAAACATGTTTGTTAGTACTCCCAGGAAAGGGTCTTTCTTCTTAAAACTAAGTCTTAGCCGGGCGGTGGTGGCGCACGCCTTTAATCCCAGCACTCGGGAGGCAGAGGAAGGCGGATCTCTGTGAGTTCGAGAACAGCCTGGTCAAGAGCTAGTTCCTGGACAGGCACCAAAGCTACAGAGAAACCCTGTCTCGAAAAAAAACAAAACAAAAAAAAAAAAACCTAAGTCTGCCCTGAACAATCTGAACAATCATATCAAAACCTAATATTCCACAGATTCAAATAACTCTAAACAGTGTACTTGATTATTTTCAGTTAGTTTTCCCCAATCATCTTAGGGCAGTATTTTATATTTTTAAACATATTTTCAAATACTTCAAAACATTGTGAGAAGCCTTTCATGAAGATTTATCTTAAAGGAATTTAAATATTCGCTTATCTTCCTTTTCTTTAGCTTGAAACTGAAATTTATTTTTATTTTTGGTTTCAAGACAGGGTTTCTATGAGTAGCCCTGGATCTCCTGGAACTTTCTCTGTATACCAGGCTGCCTGTGACTCTCAAGTTCTGGGATTAAAGGTGCATGCCACCATGCCAGACTCGAAACTGCAATGTCTTAACAGTGGGAATTAAAAATGTCTTCCCTAACTTAGGCTGAAAACACACAGCTGGGATCCTTCTTACAACTAAATAATACAGAACATCTCTCTTTTTTGAGATGTGCTCTCAATGTGTAGCCTCGGCTACCCTGGAACTCACTCTGTAGACCAGGTTAGCTTCAAATTTAAAGGTCTACCTGCCTCTTCAATTACTAGGTTTAACGGCATGTGCCACCATACCCAGCCTATTTTATGATAATCTTCTTTTAAAGATTTTTTTTTTTTTTTTTTTTTTTTTTTTGGTTTTNGACAGGGTTTCTCTGTGGCTTTGGAGCCTGTCCTGGAACTAGCTCTTGTAGACCAGGCTGTTCTCGAACTCACAGAGATCCGCCTTCCTCTGCCTCCCGAGTGCTGGGATTAAAGGCGTGCGCCACCATCGCCCGGCAAGATTTTTATTTTTAATTATGTGTGTAGGTGTACATCTGTGTGGGTATATGTACGTGTAAGTGCAGTTGCCCATGGAGGCCAGAAAAGAGTGTCCAAATCCCCTGGATTTGGAGTTACAGTTGGTTGTAAGCCACCTGATGTGGGTGCTGGGAACAAACCTCGATCAGTCTCTGCTATATGGTGCCCTCTTAACTGCTGAGCCATCTCACCAAGCTCTCTGTGCAATGTTAATTTAACGCAAAGGCTTGTAAAGCAAAGAAAACACTTATTTCACAGTTACAAAGATCCCTGATCCTATCTTCCTCATATCTGTTACTATCAGGAGTCAGTACTACCAGCCTCAAAGTGGGACAGGTTGTAAAGCTTGGGATACTCAGTAAAGCAGAAGCACAGGCAAAAGACAATCAACAAGCTGGAATTAGCAAGACAACTGCCTATCAGGCAAAAGTGACCACTGTGTGCTGGCAACAGAAAAGGAGGAAAACTGCTGCCTGCCTCTAGGATGCCTTTAATTATTCACAAGTACAGGGGCCACATATATCTTTTACATCTTAAAAAAAAAATTTCTTCTTAACTTATTTAATCTTCAATGGCAATGCTTCTAACTTATTAATTTTATTTTCCAATAGTCTCAGTACACTTTTTTTTTAAGGGCTAAACTTCCAAGTACTTAGTGAAAAAGCATTTTTCATGTCAATCACCTCACCCTAGCTTTGACACTAAAGTGCTAGCTAATGCTGATTCAACAGCAAGTGGATTGTTGTTTTCCTAATTTCTAAACCTTTCAGACGTTCACATCCCTAGTAGCCAAAACTCATGTCAAATTAACTATTTTGTATTATTCCTTCAAAGAAGAAAAAGCAGCTTGCAGGTATTTTCAAGGTAGAAATGACATTCCTTTTAACTTTCTCTTCCCTGCTTTCATTGAAATGAATTTTTTTTTTTTAATTTTGGCTTTTGGAGACAGAGTTTTTCTCTGTAGCTTTGGAGCCTGTCCTGGAACTCGCTCTGTAGACCAGGCTGGCCTCAAACTCACAGAGATCTACCTGTCTCTGCCTCCCAAATGCTAGGATTAAAGGTGTGCACCACCACCGTCCAGCAAAATGAAATTTTCTATACACACCAAACACACACACACACACATACACACACACAAAACCCCTACCTACTATGGAAAAATCCTACTATTGACAAACAAGATTTTCAAAACATACAAGTCAAGAAATATGAATTTATATAACCTCTATGTTCTCTTGTGGTAGCTGTTGTTATGGGTAGATACGGGGTCTGGCTATGAGAAGCTAACCCTGGCTGGCATGGAATTTGCTATGCAGATCAGGCAGGCCTAAAATTTGCAATGATCTTCATACCTCTGCTTCCAGAATGCTAGATTACAGGTAAGAGTACCATGCCCAGCTTTACATGGTCTCATAGTTCTACTTAAACTAACTAACTAAACTTACTACTTAAAATAACCTGGCTAAGCAAAGAAGCTGAGTTGGTTAAAGCTTGAAAGCAAAGGCTTGTAAACTGAGGTGTAGGGAGGCTGAAAGAGAAAGTTTATGGGGTTAAGGCCACGCTGAGACACACAGTAAGACCTTCTCTCAAAAACAAATAAAGGACCAGGGGGATTGCTCAGCAGGTAAAAGCACTTGCCAGGCAGGATGACCTGACCTCATTCTTCAGAACCTATGTAAAAAGCATGTTTGCACATCTGTAACCCCAAGATGAAAGGCAGAGACAGAGAGACTGCTTCAACAAGGGAGAAACCAAGAACTCTCAAAAATTGCCCTGTGAAGCATGGAGAGATGGCTCAGAAGTTAAGAGCACTGGCTGCTCTTGCAGAAGACCCTGGTTTGATTTTTCTGCACCCACATAGTGGCTCACAACTATCTATGTAACTCAATCTAGGACATCCATGGGCACCAAACATACATATGCTGCACAGACATCAATCATACAAGCAAAACACCAACACACATAAAACATAATTTTGTTTACATTTTAAGTAGTCTTCTGGCCTCCACACTTTCACATGGCATATATATGCATACATATACACAAAATAATTAAAAATTTAAAATATAAAGCGATAAATAAAAAAATATAAATATAAAATAGAGAAACTTAATGAAGATTTTTTTTAAAAGCCAAAAATCAAGAACTAAAAACAGTTCATAAAGTAATAAAGGTTAAAATGCAGGCCAGATGTGGTGACACACACCTTGATCCTAGGAAGGAGGCTGAGGCAGTCGGAAGTCTTGAGATCGAGGTTGGCCTGGTCTACACAGGTACTTGAGGACAGTCAGGGTTATACAAGGAAACCCTATCAAAAAAAACTAGAGTCAGATCCATGAACCTGGAGTCACTGATAGCTGTAAGCCTCCAAGTGGGTGTTGGGAACCTAACCTTGATCTTCTGGAAGAACAGCCAGTGCTCTTACCCAGTTAGTCATCTCTCCAGCACCCATAAAAGTTTTATGTTTACATTCGTTCAGTTAAAATCTAAGAGTTTTCAAGTTTTGGGGGTTTTTTGTTTGTTTATTTGGTTGGTTGGTTGGTTGGTTGGTTGGTTGGTTGGTTGGTTGGTTGGTTTTTCAAGGCAGGGTTTCTCGGTGTAGTCCAGACTGCAACTCACTCTGTAGACCAGGCTGGCCTGAAACTCAAAGATTTGCCTACTTCTACCTCCCCATGGCTGGGAACTAAAGGCAGGTTTTGAAGTTTTGATCAGTTATATCTTACTACATACACAAAATTTTATGTTCCTGCCGGGCGGTGGTGGCGCACACCTTTAATCCCAGCACTCGGGAAGCAGAGGCAGGCGGTTATCTGTGAGTTCGAGGCCAACCTGGTCTACAAGAGCTAGTTCCAGACAGGCTCCAATGCTACAGAGAAACCCTGTCTCGAAAAACAAACAAAAAAAATGTTTCTATCAAATAGAAATAAAGGGATTAAGCTTTTTTTTAAGTATTTATTTATTATGTATACAATATTCTGTCTTTGTGTATGCCTGCTGGCCAGAAGAGGGCACCAGACCCCATTACAGATGGTTGTGAGCCATGTGGTTGCTGGGAATTGAACTCAGGACCTTTGGTAGAGCAGGCAATGCTCTTGATCTCTGAGCCATCTCTCCAGCCCCTAAGCTTTTGTTTTTTGAGACAGGGTTTCTCTGTGTAGTCCTGGAACTCACTCTGTAGACCAGGCTGGCCTCGAGCTCAAAGAGATCCACCTGCCTCTGCCTCCCAAGTGCTAGGGCTAAAGGTATGTGCCACCTCTGCCTGGCAAGATTAAGCATTTTGAAATCTGTCTTGGCACATAAATTTCAATTCAACTTTTTAAATTAAAAAGAAAAACCATTGGAAGAACTCATTTGATCTTTTATATTTGCATAAAGAATTTTTAATAATTCATTTAAAACTACTTGGGCATTTTATCGTCTTTAAATACTGGTTAGTTTTAAAACTTTTTGGTTTTGACTTTCTGGGAGGTAGAATGGGGATAGAATCTGTAGCTTTAAGTTATGGTAGGCTAGCAATCCCACTACTTGGCTTTTTAAAAATAATTTTGGGTAAAATATCAGCAAGGCATTACTGGTAATTTCTATATTTTATAGTTTCATTCTAAAATTCACCCTTAGATTGTATAATTGCTATTAGTAAACAGTCTATATCAAAAAAACAGGTAACTTCACAATAGAAAGCAAATGCTGCCCTGGAGTGGCAAATACCTGCATTCCCAGCACTGGAGAGATAAGCTCCAGGCTCCAGGCCAACATGAGCAACACAGGAGACTGTCTCAAAACACCAAAGCTGGTCCAGGACTGATGGCACAGACCTGTTCATCCCAGCTACTCAGCAAAGGCAGGAGGATCACAAGTTAAAGCCAGCTTGAGCAAGTCAGCAAAATCATATTTCAAAAGGGGAGGGGAGTGCGGTAGGGAAGAAGAAAGGAAGGAAATAAATGGAAGTTTACTAAACACAAATGTTAACTTCTAGTGCAATTCTAAACAGCCAAGATGGGGTAGTCATTTATATATGTACTGATCAATGATACACAGAGCAGCACTTTGCTAATATCTGTTTGGCAAAGGCATACTTTCCCCAGGTAAACTGTAAACCATCTAAGAATGGCATTTAAATTCCAGTATGTTATACCATAACATGAAATGAGTTAAATAACTTCTGATAGCTCTTTCAATACGTTTTCAAACGTGAACTCAAAAACAGACCATTTCAATAGTAAAGTACACGGAGATACTGAGTTCTTTTTTTTTTAAATATTTATTTATTATGTATACAATATTCTGTCTGTGTGTATGCCTGCAGGCCAGAAGAGGGCACCAGACCTCATTCCAGATGGTTGTGAGCCACCATGTGGTTGCCGGGAATTGAACTCAGGACCTTTGGAAGAGCAGGCAATGCTCTTAACCACTGAGCCATCTCTCCAGCCCCCTGAGTTCTTTTTAAAAGAAAACTGAACAACTGCAGAGCAACATACTCATGGAATCTAACAGTAATTACCATGGATGCCTCTGAAGGAGTCTCTTAAATAAGCGCACAGAATATTTACACTGAAAATACTGTCCTCTTTGACATTGTATGACCTGTAAAAATTCTTCCTGTAGTCTCATTTCAAAAGCTTAATAATAAAGCATCAAAGGGCCGGAGAGACAGCCCAGCCGCTAAGAGCCCTTAACTTGTAGAGAACATGGACTCAGTTTTCAGCACCCACACAGTAGCTCACAAGTGCCTATAACTTCCAGGGGATCCGAATACCCTCTTCTGACTTCCACCGGCACCAGTCATGCACGTAGTGCACGTACACACATGCAGGCAAGACACTCATACACATAAATAAATAATTCTTCAAAAATTTTTAAAAATAAGCATCAATATAAAGTTTTCGAGTACCAAGAAAATAGACTCAGGCACGCCTTTAATCCCAGCACCCAGCAGAGGCAGGTGAATCCCTGTGAGTTCAAGGCCAGCCTGGTGGTCTAGGAGAGTTAGTTCCAGGACAGCTAGGACTGTTACACAGGGAAACCCTGTCTCAAAAAGCCAGAGAGAGAGAGATTTGATTCCGTTCAAATTAGGTTTTGAGTTACTTAACTGAACTCAAAGAAATTGTATCTCTTTTGCAAATGTAAAAAACCTAGGCTGAGATAAAATAGGGGTGACTCAACCACTCACCTAACCTGAAATGTAGGAACTAATCAGTGAAATATTGTTAAATTCTTTTTATGAAAGCACGCTAGACTGCCAACAGACATTAAAAACAGAACTAAAGTAATGAGGCCATCAGTACTTCCGAGGATCCACAGGTTTCAGATCAAAACTTAAGAGATATATACTAGTAGGCAACTACTACAGGCAACGGTGAAAATGGATGCTTAAAAATCTAACTACCCTGAGAAAAGTCAACATATGAAGTCAGCAGAGATCATTACTATACAAACACCTGAGAGGTGAAGTCACTAAGAGATCATTCAGCTCGCTCTTCTGTTAACTAATCCCTATAGGAACCAACAAGGCTATTTTCCTTTCTACCTACGTCAGATTAATATTCTCCAAGGGCAGATTTCCGTGCTCAACACATATAACGCCAAAAGAAAAGAAAAAGGGCGGGGGGGAGTATCAATAGGTGCCCAAAAGCTCAGCGTTCAAGGCAGAAAGGAAATCTAGAAAGTATTTTGACAGCTCCTTCCCAACTAAAGCCGCTCCGCCTGCTTTAAGCCCATTTAGTGCCGAACTACACCCTAGGTAGTTGGACGGTTCTCCAACATCAAGCCCGAACTGGGAAGCATAACCCACAGTTCCGGGCAATGAGGAAGATGCGGAGAATTACAAGAAACTGACGTCTGTAGAACCAAGAGTTGGAGAGGAGGGGTAGCAGTGCAGTCGCAGGTAAGTTTTTTTGTTTGTTTTTTGTTTCGTTTTGTTTTTTTAAGGAAAGAAAAAAAAAAGGCGGAAAATTTAGGTCCCGAAGTTACTTGGAAGGTTAGAGGAAGGCGAGGCCGACGTCCGGTTCTGAGCGGCCGGCACCGCACGGACAGGTAGCATTACCCCTGCAAGTGGAAATGCTGAGAGTTCCCAGCTTTGACCTGAGGCCACCACACAAGAACGCGGAGACGTGGCTCAGAGAGGACACGCGGGGGTGGGGCCCGGCCCGCTGAATCCAAGGCTCCCTGAACGGGCTTTCAAAGGAGGATCGCAGCCTGGAAAAGTCAATGGGTTCAAGGCGGCCTGCACCGGCAGGACAACACCGCCGCAGGCAGAGCGGCCGCGCGCCGAAGCTCCCGCTCAGCAGCCTCCGAGTGTCGGCCCTCAGGAAGTCCGAGCAAGCCCAGGGGCGCCCCGGTCCCACCTGACCCAACCTGAGTCCTCCTCACCCCCCACGGCCTGAGACCGGGCCCCTGGGACTGACAGGAGGCTCCCAGGCAAACGCTCGCAGCCGCAGCGGAGCCAAAGACACAACCTGCTCTCAGTGCCGCGAGTGACACTCACCGGCCCGAAACCTCGAGTGAAACCAGCAGCTTCGGGGGCGGCGGCAGCAGTGGCAGCAGGAACCGAACATCCAAAATGGCGGCTCCCTCGGCCTCAGCACCGCTACCGCAGGCGGAGGGATCCCGGGCAGGGAAGGAGTTTCTAACTCACTTCGCGCGCCCCCGAGAAGACGCCGCCCCTCGGCTCCCTCTCCTCGTCGACTCCCCGTCCCCTGAACTGCAGCCTTTCCTGTTTCCCACCTCGGATGACCCGAAAACTCGGACCCTGCCGAGGACTATTTGCCAAGGAGGAGGCGACTGCGCCTGGCAGAGCGACGCAAAGCGTAGCAAGGGTCGGGGCTGTCACTGATGACGCTGGACGCGGCTGCCGAGTCACCGCTGCGATGAGTCTCAGCTAGAAAGGTCCGGCCGTCCCCAGAGTCAGAGCGCTTTGGTTCCGCTCGGCGGCGGCAAGGCTTGGGGAAGGAAGCTGAGCTATCAGGAACCGGTGGGGCCACCTGAGGGGGCGGAGCTAGGCAAGGTGGCTGGAGAAGAGGGAGGGAGAGGCAGGTGGAAAGGCAGGACACCCAGCCAGGGTTTTAGTCCTACAGAGTTCCTAAGTCACTTCCGTCACCTTGAGTCCTTAGCTTTCTGTTCCACTTTAGAAGCGTGCTCCAAGTGGTCTTGCAGTATATGGTTTTATTGTATCTTCACAAAACTTTTACGAAAACAGGTAGAAGATGAAAGAGAAGAATGGATTCCCAAGCCCAGCACCACCCCTGTGCTTAATCTCGCCAACGTTTCAGTTCCCTCCCGTGGGAAAAGAGAACCTAGACAAATGACCGCCAAAAACACTCTTCCAGAATAGCCTTTCAGTCTATGGTTGAATGAACTAATGACCTGAGCCAACGAAAGTCTTAACGAGACAGTTCCTGGCCTGATAAATAATTGCTAACTTGTGACAAAAGTCTTTTCCATGTGAACCTAGAGATCCTTGATATCTTGGCCCATTTAAAGGAAAGGTGACCTACCTAGAAAAAACCTTTCCAATAGATTGGCAACAAAGCCTTCCCGGATGTGAACAAAACACAGCACTAAACTGAATGCCAAAGACAAGGAACTAAGCACAAATCCTAGGTTTGAGACTTCAGTGTCATAAACGGGAAGTTGCACCCTTTTCCTTAGGCATTCGTTTTTCATGCAAGGATTTCAAAATACTTTACAGACGTTTAGCTGGGTCTGTCTAGCTGTACTATTTTGACCTTGAATTTCTGAGGCTTAGCAAGTGACCAGAAAGAAAGGACGTCGAGGACATGATCACATCTCTTTATTAAATATTGGTATCCAGTTGTTCATATGGACAACCTAACCCAGCAATCTCTTGAGTCTTGGTAGCTAATTTTAAAAATAGAGTTAAGACTCGCCGGGCAGTCGTAATGCACACCTTTAATCCCAGCACTCAGGAGACAAAAGCTGGTGGGTCTCTCTGAGTTTGATGCCAGCCTGGTCTACAGAGCAAGTTCCAGGAATAACCAGGCTACACAGAGAAACCCAGTCTTGAAAAACCAACAACAAAAAAAAAAAGGAAAGAAAGAAGAAAAACCGAGAGAGAGAGAGAGAGAGAGAGAGAGAGAGAGAGAGAGAGAGAGTGTTAAGATTCAGAAACTATAACTGTCTTCCACACTGGATTCTGCCATAAGATGCCATCTTACAAATTAGAAAATCCACTACACCCAAAACAAGCATTCCAACCCAGAGCTACTGGTTCAAAAACAGAATGTTTATGGAATTCAGACCCTCCTATCCTTCTGCACATCGATGCATGTTAACCCTAGATCATATGACGATACAGAATAAAACTAGAACATTATAAGGCTAGCATAGTTCAGACCACTCTGAGTCGGGTTTATGCAAGAAACATGCCAAATTCACTTTGAAGTTTCCACAAAAGAAGCTTTTGAAGTCGAAGTGCAAGGCAAAGGTAGCCTAAGTATTCCACGTGGGAGATTATTAAAGCAGCTTAAGGGCCAAGATTAAGTGTTTACCATAGCGAACAACAAAAGAAAAGATGTCTTCTTAAGAAGGGCTTTTGAGGCAGCTGTGGCAGCATCTACCTGTAAGAGACTGAGGCAGAGGGATTATGATGAGTTGGACGCTAACCTCAGCTGCATATCGGCTTTGCCCCACAAACCCACACACCCCCCAAGACAAACTGAACACCCAAAGGAAAAATCGTACCTTAAACCCTCTCTGTGTTGCTATTTTCTTCACTTAGGTTTTTCTTTATTTAAATTGCCACTCCATTAGCCTAGTGCGGTGATATACAATGAAATCCCAGCACTCAGGAGGTTCAGAGGTACAAGGTCACCCTTGGCTACATAGGAAGTTTGAGGTTAGCTCTGGCTACACATGACCCTATCTCAAAAAGATTAAAATAAAACAAAGCTGAAACCTTACTATTCCGATATGACATATTTTCACACAGTATTATTGAAATGAGATTGAGGATGCTGGAGAGATATTTCGGTAGTTAAAACCACTTGCTGTTCTTGCAGAAGACCCAAGTTCAGATCCCAGCTCCCACGTCAGGCAGCTCCAGTTCCACAGGATCTGATGCCTATTCCTGGCATTGGCTGTCTGCACATTGTACCAAACAGGGGCATGTTAAGCTTACACAAGTACTTCCACATAGATTGATTCACTTATTCAGCATGCACCATGAGCTTGTAAGCCACAAAGATATTATTTAAAAGATTGGTTTCTGGTTCTAGACTACCTCGGTTTAAAACCTTACCTTTCCAGCTGGAAAGATGACTTAATGCTTAAGAGCACTGGCTACTCTTGCAGAGGACCCAGATTCAGTTCCACTTCCAGGGGACACCACACCCTCTTCTGGCCTCCACAAGCACTGCACACATGATGATGTACACACACACACACACACACACACACACACACACACACCTACAGGCAAAATACTCATATACATGAGATAAAAATATTCTCTAAAAACCAGCCCTGCCTTCCTTTCCTGTTCTTATTGAGCTACTTTACATCTATGAACACATCTGATCCTCAGTGTCTCCATCAGTGAATGAAGCTGGTAGTGACACTGGGATCTTTGAGCTGATATGACACACAAAACAGTAGCTAGCATCTGGGTGTGCTGGTTCAAGCTTTTAATCTTAGGACAGGCAAAAGCAGGTGGATCTCTGTGAATTCCAGGTCAGCCTGGTCTACAGAGAGAGTTCTAGACCAGGAGGACTACTTAGTGAAACCCTGTTTCAAAATAAATTACCTTTTAATTTTTAATTCAAGTTTTTAAAAAAAACTAGAATAATAGCTGGCACATATTAAGTACTCAGAAAAATCCTTAGCTTCCTTAAGATGAGGTTTTTTTTCATTCCCATTTTAGAAATATGGAAAGAAGTTCTCAGAGTGGTTAAGGGATCCCCCTTCTTTTGGGGAGTGGGAGGTGCTGGTCGTGGGGGTTCATTTCCTAGAACCCACATGTTGAAAGGAAGGAATGCTTTCCACTACTTGGCCTCTGATGTACATGCATATGCTGTGACATGGTGCATGCCTGCATACACACAAAACAAGTAAATAAAACATAGGAAGATATTTTAATACAAACAATACCATGTGTCTGTTTACTTATTACTGTAAGTGTATGATGTGGGGGGTGGAGAATGAGAGAAATATGTACCACAATGCAGCTGTGGAGATCAGAGACCGACTTTGAGGAATCTGTTCTCTCCATGCATCCTTAGATGTGGGGTAGAGCTCAAGACACCAGGCTTGCACGGTTTGTGCCTTTAGTCACTGAACCATCAGGCCTGCTTTGACACACTGTCCTACAACAGACACTAGACTCGAATCTAGACCTGCCGATTCTGGACTTCTCTTCCAGTCCCTGTAGTAAGCATTCTATCAATGGGCAGCCTAATTCGTGTCACTAGGCCATGCTTCTCTAGATGGTCTAGAAACTATAATAGACATTACAAAAGAGACTTCCCCCTGCCATCTAGATAATTAAAATTTCATTGAGGAAAACGACAGTTTTAAATAATTCACAAATGCAAAAAAAATCCAAATGTTGATGTTATCTTCTAGCAGATAAGTCCTTGCTAAGAATAAAAATATGAGCCGGGCGATGGTGGCGCATGCCTTTAATCCCAGCACTCGGGAGGCAGAGGCAGGCGGATCTCTGAGTTCGAGACCAGCCTGGTCTACAAAGCTAGTTCCAGGACAGGCTCCAAAGCCACAGAGAAACCCTGTCTCGAAAAACCAAAAAAAAAAAAAAAAAAAAAAAAAGAATAAAAATATGAAGCTGGGCGGTGGTGGTACACATCTTTGATCCCAGTACTTGGGAGGCAGAGGCAGGAAGACATGATTCCAAGACTAGTCAGAGATACATAGTGAGATCCTGCCTCTAAATAATAAATTAAATTAAAACAAAATATGGAGCTGGAGTTGGCTCAGAAGTTAAGAGTGTGTATTGTTATTTCAGAAGACTCAAGTTTGATTCCCAGCACCCACATCAAGGAGTTCACAACTACCTATAACTAACTCTGGGGGATCCAGTGCCCCTGACTTGCATGGGCACCCACACTCATGTGCACATACTCGTGCACAGATACACACAAACGCATGCACATGATTTAAAAGAAAAATGAACTAAATACAAAACAGAAACAGAAGCAATGAGAGGCCATTAGTAAAGCAGTAAAACAGGGCTTTTTGGAAGCCCTGGCACGTGAATGGGAGCCTGGGATTCTCAAGGGGTTCCTCTGTCTTGCTTTAGGTTTATATAGGTTTTCTGGTTTTAGAGGGTGGGTTAGGGTTGGGGGGGTTGTTTGTTTAGCTTTTTAAGTTACATTTATCTGTCTCCTTTGTGTGTGTGTATGTGTGTGTGTGTGTGTGTGCACATACATGTATCATAGTGTGCATGTAGACGTCAGAGGACACATTTCAGGAGTTTGTGCTCTCCTTTCACCATGTGGATCCTGGTGCTTGAACTCGTGTTCAGTCAGGCTCAGAGTCAAGTACCTTTACCCTCTCAGTCATCTTGCCAGCCCTAGTTTTTTGACTTTTTGAGGCAGGGTTTCGTGCATCCCATTCTAGTCTCATAGCTAAGGCTGGCATTGAACTCCTGAACCTCCTGACTCCACCCCTCAAGTGCTAAGATATGTAACCTGAAGACCGGTAACGCAATGGGTTTCTTTAACTGACTCTGTGGGGTATTAGCAGCTGAAGCCCAGGTGCCCTTTAGACCAGGCAGGGACAGTTGACTCTGAAGAAAAGCAGTCGTCAGGAAGTTTGGACAAGGGACATTTCCTGTCTCTCTGATGCCAGAGACTTCAGTTGAGGGACGAGAGTGACAAGGGAACAGGTGGGAAACACAGTGAGTCAGTCCAAGAGGCTTCTCTGCTGACTGGTTTTGTTATAGGTTGAGTCATAAGACTCTATAAATAAGCATGGTTGTCAGAGAGAAATTAGTTTCTCTGCTGTTGTGTATACTGTTTTCACATACACACACACACACACACACACACACACACACACACACACCATTTCCATGCTTCTTCTTAGCATGATCTCTGGTTGGCAGTATATCCTGGCCTGGAAAAGGGGGAATGTTGTAAAAAAAAAATCACAACTCCAAAAGCCAATTCTGTGTATAAATTTGCTCTCATATTAAAAGAACATTAAAAGAATTAAAGGAACTGGAGAAAGGGGTCAGTGCTTGTGAACATTTGCTCCTCTTACAGAGAGAGGACTTGAGTTTGGCTCCCAACATCTACATGGTGACTCACAGCTCTCTGGAACGCCAGTGGACCTCAGTGGGTACCAGGCATATATGTGTGCACATATATACATGCAGACAAAACACTGGTACACATAAAATAAAAAATAAATCTTTCTATTTTATTGGACATCAATCTTATATCCTCTCTGAGTGAAGACCAAAGCCCAGAAGAACCACACTGCTTCTTTGCTCTAGAAAAAAATTGTAAGAAACTCAAAGACCATCTAAGATTCTATGTCACAGCACACACACCCCTTACAGTTGTTTTTGACTTGTCAATAATTCTATATTACGCCTTTAAGCCAAGCACTCAGGAGGTCAGCAGCAGATGGATCTCTGTGGGTTCAAAACCACACTGGTCTACATAGTGAGTTCCAGAATAGCCAGGGCTACATATTCCTCTTCATATTCCTCTTCTAAAATCAGCTTCATAAGTTGCTTCAAAACTACCCTGAGAGGCCCAAGAAGCACTGGGACATACGCAGTCACCAGGACATCCAGTCTCTTGTGGCCAGTTCAGGGAACACCAAGCTCCTACTGTGCCCAGCAGCTCACGTGTGCCAGAGGCAGGTCCAGGACTCCCCCAGGTGCTATGGGGAAGTCTTTTCTTTCTGAGAAGAGGAAGGAAGCAACTTTGCGCTGCCCTATCCCTGACCCAGTACTCGAAGGCCCTTCCACTAACGTTGTATGATATATATATAATCCCACCACACACACACACACACACACACACACACACACACACACACACACACACGAGATACTGTTAAACCCAGGGCTTGGCGAGTACTCTATCACTAACCCTAATTAGAAACTTGTTTCTAATGAGAAGGGTGAAATGTTTTTCAAAGAAAGACATTAGTTATAGGTACCACATTCTTACATATAATGCAAGCTCTCCTTTAAACAGAAAAGAACATTATGAAATACAAATTTTTGCATAATGAATAGTTGCAATTAAATTTTTTGTTGCTTTCTTTTTTTCTTTTTCAAGACAGGGTTTCTCTGTGTAGCAGTGCTGGCTGTCCTGGAACTCACTCTGTAGACCAGGCTGACCTCAAACTCACAGAGAGCCACCTGTCTCTGCCTTCCAAGTGCTGGGATTAAAAACGTGTGCCACCACTGTCGGGCTAAAAATTAATTTGGTATTTTGTTTACATGTCAAGCCGTAGGCAGCCTGGGCTGCCTAAATACATAATAAACATAATAAAAACAAAAATAACAGCAGCAAGCTTTAATTTGGCAGTTTGCAGCAAACCTAAACTGCTCTTAAAAAATAAAGAACTAGAGAAATGGCTCAGGAGGTTAGAACACTTGTTACTCCTGTAAGAGAACCGGGATTTGGTTGCCTGCATCCACATGGTGATTCAGCACTGTCTGTAACTCCAGTCCCAGGGGACCCAACACCCTCTTCTGACTGCCACTGGCACCACATATGCATGTGGTGCACAGACATACATGCAGGAAAAACATGCATGCATATAAAATAAATATAAAACTTTGAAAATTAGGGCTGGAGAGATGGCTCAGTGGTTAAGGGCACTGACTGCTCTTCCAGAGGTCCTGAGTTCAATTCCCAGCAACCACATGGTGGCTCACAACCATTTGTAATGAGATCTGGCGCCCTCCTCTGGCGTGTGGGCATACATGGAGGCAGAATGTTGTATACATAATAAATAAATCTTTAAAAAAAAACTTTGAAAATTAAAAATAATTTTTTAAAAAAAAATAGAGGCTAGGAAGATAGCTCAGAGGGTAAAAGCATTTGCCACCACGCCTGGCAAAATGAGTTTGATCCCCAGAAAGAACTGACTAGATGACCCTCATGAGTTGTTCTCTGATCTACACACACATTAATACACACACACCATGCATGCACGTACACACCCATGCACTGTACATGCCCCCTAACATATAAATAGATAAATGTAATAAGGGCTCAAGAGGTTGCTTAGCAGTTAAGAGGACGTGTGTATTACTCTTGCAGAAGACCAGGGTTGATTCCCGGCTCACCCATCAGGTATTTCCCAATTGCCTGTAACTCCAGCTTCAGGGGATATGACACAACTCTGATCTCCTCGAGTATGTGCACAGATACAGACACACAGGGATATGCATAAATGCATCATCATCATTATATTTTTAAAAATAAGTGGTAGTAATAAAAAATTAAGGGCCAGTCTTGGAAAACATGTCAGAATGACCTATTGTGATAGTGGCCCTGAGAGCTGTGTGTCCTTCAGAATTCCTTATGAACTGATCAAAGGAACAGACATCACATTTGTGTATTCAGAAACTTGCCCACCGTGTAGAAAATGGGTGCTAAGAAACCCTCCCCAAATGCAAACAAGTCTGTTTACCTAAGAGGCCTCACACAAGAAGAGCTCTGTCCATTTGTGGGAGCCGGGTACCCACAGCAAGGCTCTTCTGAAAGGCCCTTCGTTCTCCTACCAGTTTTTAGAATCTGTTCAATACTGGAAGGCCCATACTTCCAGAACTGTATCAGGAATTTCAAAACATGATCTACACCCATATTGCAAATGCTTAGTTGCTACAAAGAAACACTCTGTACCCCTGGTAACCACTGGCATACTCCCTAAGCCAGTGAAGATTTTTTTTTCTGCTTTTTCGAGACAGGGTTTCTCTGTAGCTTTGGAGCCTGTCCTGGAACTTGCTCTATAGACCAGGCTGTCTTCGAACTCACAAAGATCCACCCGACTCTGCCTCCTGAGTGCTGGGATTAAAGGCGTAAGCCACCATTGCCTGGCGAAGAAATATTCTTAAAATGTTTGAAAGGCCTCCAGCTTCTTTCAGCATTTTCTAAGCTTGAGAAGCAGTAAAGAAAGTAGGGCGTTCTTATTATGGCCATCATTCTAAAAGCCAAAATAAATATCATTAGGAAGTGATTGGTTGGAGTTTCAAATGCAATCGGTAAACAGCAACCTTTAATAAATATTTCTTTTTCTGTTTACTTATTGGTGTGTGTGTGTGTGTGTCCATGTGTGTGTGCACGTGCACACTCTCGCAAGCATAGGAATGTACCAAAATGAACACGTGGACGTCAGAAGCTGCAGGAGCTGGATCTCTCTTCCACCTGTAGATCCTAAGGATCAAGCTCAGGTCATCAGGCTTGGCAGCAAGTGTTTTGACCACTGAGCAATCTCACCAGTCCTAAATAGAAATTAATTTCTTTAAAAAAAAACAACAATAATAATATATAAAAAATTGGGATGGTGTAGTAGCACAGGCCTTTAATCCCAGCACAAGGGTGTATACATGCATGTGTATCACGGTGTGCACTGCCTGCTGGGGCTATAGGGGGGGATCAGGTTCCCTAGGACTGAAGTTACATCTGGTTGTGATCCACGGGGTAGACCCTGCGACTTGAACCTGCATCCACTGGAAAGGCAGCCAGTATTCTCAACTGCTGAGTCCTCTCTTCAGCCCAGGGTCTTACTTCAGCGCGACAATAATTCATTTTTGAGCTACTCGGGGAAATGTAATGCGGCTTAAGTATTCTATCCTATGAATATGAAGGGTTGTTTTCATTGTACTGAGCCAGTGGTGCTGTGGTGGAGTGGAAGAACAAAGGGTGTGTGTTGGCGCTTCCTACAGTCGCGTGTCACAAACAATGCTGCAGCGAACAATGAACTATAATGTAATTTAAAGCATTTCTCCGTGTCTGTGCTGATGCTGGAGTAAACAAAGCTACTGTGTCAGCAGCCATCTAAAAAATGGCCATCAAACACACAGTTTATTTTTTAAAAGAATTTTTTATGATTGATTTCACTTTATTTTATGGGCAATGGTGTGAAGGTGTCAGATCACCCAGGAACTGGATTTACAATCACTTATGAGCTGCCATGTGGGTGCTGGGAATTGAACCCTGGTCCTCTGGAAGATGAGTTGAGTCAGTGCTCTTAACCACCCAGCCATCTCTCCAGCCCCAAACATACAAATATATATAATATTATTATATATATATATATAACAGTATATGATAATAATAATAATAAACAATTACATTACTAGTTTATACATATACTTGCACTATTTTCTGTTGATACTTTACAGTACAAAACTTATTTAGAGGGCTAGAGAGATGGCTCAGGAGTTAAGAGCTCTTACTGCTCTTGCAGGGGAGTCCAGCTGGATGCCCTAGAACTGGAATTACAAATGGTTGTGAACTTCCATGTGGAGTCTGTGGCCCAAACCAAGGTCCTGACAATCTTTTTTAACATAAGATCTTACCAGGTAGCCCAGGGTAGCCTCAAATATACCCTTTTGCTTCAATCTCCCAAGTACTTGCTGGGATTGCAGGTATGAACCACTAGATCTGGCTTCAGAGAAAGTTTTTGTCTGGAAGGTAAATTGTCAAGAGAAAGAACTTTGATGGGACTGGAGAGATGACTCAGTGGTTAAGATGGCTCCCTGGTCTTCCCGAGGACCCAGGTTCTGTTTCCAGCACCAGCGCTGGGTGGTTCACAACCACCTCTAACTCCAAATCCAGAAGATCTGATTCCCTGGTCTGGCCCAGCACAACGTGGCAAATACTCACTTAGGCACATACACATAGTGAAAGATTTAAGACAGGGAAGGAGGGAGAGAAAGAGTGAATGAGTGAGCACTGTGGGATCAGAAATACCTACAAGATCTAAAAAAAAAAAAAGATGAGGAGAACTATAGACACATTAGTGTTCATTTCACGAGCTCTACTGACCACCTCATATAAGCCAGGAACAGTGTGCAGCAATCAGTAGTGAACAAAATGTGTAAAACTGCCTGTCTGCGGGCATTCTAGTGGGGCAGACAGACAATAAACAGGTTTATAAGTGAGCTCCAAACTACGTTAGCTAAGACACATACCATAGTGAAAAGTTACAGAGCTGAGAAAGGGGAGGAGGTCAACATTTTAGTAAAGGAAGCCAGGAAGGGTCCCATAGAGAAGGAAACGTTAAGACTTGAAGGACGTTGGAGCATGGCAAGACAAGTATTTTGAAAACACAGAGTACTGGAAAGAAAGAGGTACAAAGGTCTTGGGTAGGAATGTGCCTCAGTCTTTGAGACAACATGAAGGGACACAAGTGTGAAGGTCTGAGGACAACGTGTGGGAATCAGTTCTTCTCCTCCTCCCACTTTGTGGGTCCTGAGGATCAAACTCAGGCCATCAGGCATGGCAGCAATAACCCTTACCCACTGCACCATCTTTTTTATTGTTTTTTTTTTTTTATTGAACTATACGTTTTTCTCAGCTCCCCTCCACTGAGCCGTCTTACCAGGCTCCACCTCTCTTTTTCACGTCCAGGTTGCCGTGAGGTGAGTCGCTTTACCCCATCACACGTGGGGGCTTCACCTCCATGGCATCTGCCTTCTCCACAGGCCTGAAGCAAACGGGCTAAGCAATCATGGGCTGGAATCTCTGAAACGGAGCCAAAGTATCAGGTAGGGTTAGTGATGGTGTCATAAACATCACGCCCAAACAAGTTGGGGAGGAAAGGATTGATTTTGCTTATACATCCACATCACTGTTCGTCATCAGAGGCAGGCAGAGCAGAAATTCAACAGGGCAGGAACCTGGAGGCAGGAGCTGATGTAGAAGCCATGAAGGAGTATTGCTTGCTGGCTTGACCCTTATGGGTTGCTCAGCCTGTCATAGCACCCAGGAGCACTGGCCCAGGGGTGGCACAATTCATATCAAACACTAATTGAGGAAATGCTCTACAGGAAAGGCTCTTGCAGCCCCATCTTATCGAGGCAATTTCAAAATTGAGGTTCCCTCCTTTCAGATGACTCTAGCTTGTGTCAAGCTGACATAAAAACTAGCCAGGACACAAAGCGAACCTTCCACGCTTTAATTTATCTTGGGTATTTGTCACACCATCAGAAAGCTGACTAAGAGGATCAGCTCAGAGGTTTGCAATGATTCAGTCAGGAAATGATTGCATATTGGACCAGAAAACTTGCAGCAAAGAGGGTAAGGAGTGGCTGGCAGGATTCTCATTATTTAGAAGGCAGAGCAAAGGTAAGTGCTAAAGATTGGTTAAAGGGTAGGACAGCTAAGAGCAAGGGAGAGTCAAGGAAGATAGATATCAAGTTGTTTTCCCTTTTCTCTAGCTTAGAACTGCCTTTGAGTGTAGGATTAGTGGGGTTGTGGAGAGGATGGAAGGCTTCCGCCAAGCTCAGTTTAACATGCCTCAGAGCTTCCCAGAGATACTATCAAGACAGCAGGTGCATCTTTGAATCTAGAGTTTATATAAGCCACACCCCTTAGCTAACTGTGTAGGTAAAGTCCTCAAACCAAGGAGAGTGTAGGCCAAACGCTCCTGATCCAAAACCCAAATCTAAGACCGGAGAGACGGCTCAGTAATTAAGGGCACTCACTGCTCTTACAGAGGACCTAAGTCTGGCTCCCAACACCCAAGTGTCCGCTCGCAACTGCTTGTTACCAGAGGATCCAATGCCCTCCTCTGGCCACTGTAGGGCATCCACTTATATATGTACACACAAAGAAATATAAAACAAATCTAAAAGAAAATCAAAGCCGGGCGATGGTGGCGCACTCCTTTAATCCCAGCACTCGGGAGGCAGAGGCAGGCGGATCTCTGTGAGTTCGAGACCACCTGTCTCGAAAAACCAAAAAAAAAAAAAAATCAAAGCCCCCAACTTATCAGCATGACACCCTAAATGGAAATTTTCACACCAGACCTCACATGAGGGGCTCATAGTTAAAATACAAATGCACTAAATATATAAAATTACATTCATGCCAGGCAGTGAGGGTGCATGTCTTAATCCCAGCATTCAGGAGGCAGAGGCAAATGGATCTCTGTGAGTTCGAGGCCAACCTGCTTTACAAAGCAAGTTCCAGGACAGTTAGAGCTGTTAAACAGAGAGACCCTGTCTCAAAAAACAAATAAATGAATAAATAATATTACATTCACAAGATATATATAACGTGTACAGAAAGTATAACTGATTTTCATGCATTTGATCTATAGCAGCACATAAAACTGTATGTAGTGTGCATGCCTATAACACAGGTATTTGAGAGGAGGGAGCAGGAAGATCAAGAGATCAAAAGTGTCTTTAGCTACGTGGTGAGTTAAAAAGCCAGCTTGGGCTACAAGAGACCTTATCTCAAGACAAAATATAACAACAACAAACAACAACCACTAAAAACACAGAGAAAGAAACGGGCTAGAAATATGGCCCAACATTTTTTTTTTTTTTTTTTGGTTTTTTGAGACAGGGTTTCTCTGTGGCTTTGGAGCCTGTCCTGGAACTAGCTCTGTAGACCAGGCTGGTCTCGAACTCACAGAGATCCGCCTGCCTCTGCCTCCGTGCTGGGATTAAAGGCGTGCGCCACCACTGCCCGGCCAGGCCATGGCCCAACATTTAAGAGTACTTGCTGCTCTTCCTAAGGGCCCACGTTTAAAATAATAAAAATAGCATCTAAAATAACAATCAATGAAATAAAACAATCCTTAAAAACCAACAATAAGAAAACAAGAAAAATACTCACTATAATGGTTGGCTTGGGTTTACAGGGCATATGCTAGCTCTGAGCAATTTCTATAAGGCACTGTTCTAGGAGAACGTGGGGTATTCACATATTAGCTGAAAAGCAGAGAACACAACAGACTTAGTGTCACACACAGCTACACAACAAGAAAAAAAGTTTAGCTTGTCTTGTCTTTCCACTCATAATCTTTATCTATTCATCTTTCTATCATCTGTTGTCTAAGTGTGCAGGGTTTTAAATTTTCATTACATTTGTGTGTGTGTGTGTGTGTGTGTGTCCATAGCACTCCGTACCTGTAAAGGTCAGAGAACAGCTTCCAAGAGTCTGTCCTCTGTGTCTACCGTATGAGTCCTGGGGATTGAATTCAGGTCATCAGGTTTGGAAGCCAAGCATCTTTATTTTCTGAATTATCTCGCTGTTTCCCATATGCCTTTAAAAGGTTGTATAATTTAGCACTAAGGAGGGACCCTGCTTGTAAACATGTCATAGGACACCCTTATCTTAGAATTAAGAAATGTCATTCAGAAGGGGGACATAACAGACACGGAGGAAATTCAAAAAATCATCAGGTCATATTTCAAAAACCTGTACTCCACAAAATTGGAAAACTTAAAGGAAATGGACAACTTTCTTGATAAATATCACTTACCAAAATTAAATCAAGATCGTATAAGCAAATTAAACAGACATATAACTGCTGAAGAAATAGAAACAGTCATCAAAAGTCTTCAAACCCAAAAAGCCCAGGAACAAATAGTTTCAGCTCAGAATTCTACAAGATTTTCAAAGAAAATATCAATACTCCTCAAATTGTTCCACACAATAGAACAGAAGGAACATTGCCAAACTCTTTTTATGAAGCTACAAACACCCTGATACCCAAACCACAGAAAGATATTACTAAGAAAGAGAATTTCAGACCCATACCAATCATGAACATTGATGCAAAAATACTCAATAAAATACTGGCAAATCGAATCCAAGAACACATCAGAACCATCATTAACCATGATTAGGTCTGTTTCATCCCAGAGATGCAGGGATGGTTCAACATATGAAAATCTGTCAATATAATTCACCATATAAACAAACTGAAAAGTAAAAACCACATGATCATCTCCTTAGATGCTAAAAAAACTTTCAACAAAATGCATCCCTTCTGGGGCTGGTTAAAAACACTGACTACTCTTCCAGAGGTCCTGAGTTCAATTCCCAGCAACCACATGGTGGCTCACAGCCATCTATAATGAGATCTGGTGCCCTCTTCTGGCATGCAAGCATACATGGAAGAAATGTTGTATACATAATAAATAAATAAATCTTAAAAAAAATACATCCCTTCATAATAAAGGTCTTGAAGAGAGCAGGGATACAAGGACCATACCTAAATATAATAAAGGCAATAAACAGCAAGTCAACAGCCAACATCAAACTAAATAGAGAGAAACTCACAGAGATCCCACTGAAATCAGGAACAAGACAAGGTTGTCCACTCTCTCCATATCTATTCGACATAGTTCTTGAGGTCCTAGCTAGAACAATAAGACAACAAAAGGAGATCAAGGGAATACAAATCAGAAAAGAAGTCAAACTCTCACCATTTCTTGATGATATGATAGTTTACATAAGTGACCCCAAAAATTGTACCAAGGAACTTCTACAACTTATAAACACCTTCAGTAATGTAGCAGGATATAAGATTAACTAAAAAAAATCAGTAGCCCTCCTTTACACAGATGATAAATGGACTGAGAAAAAAATCAAAGAAACATTACCTTTCACAATAGCCACAAAAAGCATAAAATATCTCAGAGTAACTCTAACCAAACAACTGGAAAACTTGTATGACAAGAACTTTAAATCTTTGAAGACAGAAATTGAAGAAGACACCAGAAAGTGGAAAGATCTCCCATGCTCTTGGGTAGGTAGAATTAACATAGTAAAAATGGCAATCTTACCAAAAGCAATCTACAGATTCAATGCAATGCCCATCAAAATCCCAGCAAAATTCTTCACAGACCTCAAAAGAATGCTACTCAACTTCATATGGAAAAGCAAAAAAAAAAAAAACCAAAATAGTCCAAAACAATCCTGTACAATAAAAGAACTTCTGGAAGCATCACAATCCCTGACTTCAAACTCTACTACAGAGCTACAGTACTGAAAACAGCCTGGTATTGGCATAAGAACAGACAGGAGGACCAATGGAACCAAACTGAAGATCCAGATATCGGTCCACACACCTAACACCTGATTTTAGACAAAGAAGCAAAAAAAAATATCAAATGGAGAAAAGAAAGCATATTTAACAAATGGTGCTGCCATAACTGGATATGAACATGTAGAAGAATGAAAATAGGTCCACATATATCACCATGCACAAAACTCAAGTCCAAATGGATCAAAGACCTCAACATAAAGTCAACCACACTGAACCTCATAGAAGAAAAAGTGGAAAGTACACTCAAATGCATTGGCACAGGAGACTACTTCCTAAATTTAACCCCAGTAGCACAGACACTAAAAGAAATAATTAATAAATGGGACCTCCTGAAACTGAAAAGCTTCTGTAAAGCAAAGGACACGGTCAACAAGACTACAAAAGAGAATAAAATAAGAAATAATTTGAATTAATAGTTTCATTTTTGTTATAAGTTTTTGAATTATATCAGGATACCATTCAACATATTTACTAACCAGTTAGCTCAGCACAGTGTTGACCAATTAGAATGGAGACCTTGAACAATGGGCGTGTCTATGATGCTGAACAGCAGCGGTTACTTTATAAATCTACACTCTGAAAGCCTGGCATAGTTGCACAGGCTTTTAATCCCAACACTTGGGAGGCAGAGGCAGGAGGATCTCTGTGAGTTTGGGGCCAGCCTGATCTACATACAAAGTTCCAAGAGAGCTAGTGCTACAAATAGTGACGACCTTGTCCCAAAACAAAGTCATATCTCTGTAATCTAAGTGAATGGAAGTCCTGAGTTACACACGTGTGGTCATAGTGACATATGTTCAGAAGTTGAAAACTCTAAGTTTCATTTGCCATCTTCCAATTACAGGTCAATTACACTGAAGGCAATGAGGCTTTCTTAGAAAAGAAATCCTCTCCTTTTTCTTGGCTCTAGACTTTTCTAGAGATCTGATTTTGAGTCTGCAGTCCAAGACTTAGATCCAAGTTTCTCTGCTTTTTATGGGAAATTTATTTCTAAACATTGTTTGGTATGCAAAAAAATTTAGATGTTCTGAGCTTGCTCAGCTTTTCATAGACTTGATGCATTAGAGGGCGTTTATGCCTCTGAAAATGGCATAAACCTGACAGTGTTGTGTTCCTTGTTGGCACAGCTGGCCATATTGTCAGCTGCCTTTTGCACATGGCTGATCATATCTCTCCAGGAAAGAGTCAGAGAAAATCATCAAACTATGTGATTAGATGAGGAACAATCCAAGAAACCAAAACTCACATTCCTAGCCCCTCTTGGAATGGAATTCTTTTAGCTTCCAAATAACAACGACAGGCCAGGTGGTGGTGGCGCACGCCTTTAATCCCAGCACTTGGGAGGCAGAAGCAGGTGAATCTCTGTGAGTTTGAGGCTAGCATGGTCTACAGAGCGAGTTCCAGGACAGGCTCCAAAGCTACAGAGAAATCCTGTCTTGGAAATAAATAAATAAATAAATAAATAAATAAATAAATAAATAAATAAATAAATAGATGAACACTTTGTTCTTAAGTACTCCAAGAAGCCAGGCGATGGTGGTGCACGCCTTTAATCCCAGCACTCGGGAGGCAGAGGCAGGTGGATCTCTGTGAGTTCGAGACCAGCCTGGTCTACAGAGCTAGTTCCAGGACAGGCGCCAAAGCCACAGAGAAACCCTGTCTCGAAAAACCAAAAAAAGAGCTCCTAAGTATGTTCCAAAATGGTAGTTAGAATAGGTGCTTCTACATCTTCACATTTTATGCTGTCTTAAAGACTATCTATGTACATAGTATGTATGATGCACCTACCATCCAGAAGCTTAAGCAAATCCAAATGCAGCTATTGATAGATAATTCACTACATCTAAAGACAATTTTTGCGGTGTAAATAGTTCAGTGGTAGACAGCTAAAGCAAATTCAATCTCT
>NW_026067927.1:16335842-16342159 GCF_014885135.2 Alexandromys fortis
TTTTTTTTTTTTTCCTTCTTGTCTTTTTTTTTTTTTTTTTTTTTTTTTTTTTTTTTTTTGAGACAGGAGTTTTCTGTCTCGGGCCTGGCCTTCCTAGAACTCACTCTACACACCAGAACACCAGACTGGCTTTGAACCCAGAGATCTACCTGGCTCTGAGTGCTGAGATTAAACACACGTGCCACCAGCACCCAGAATTTATACTAAAAGAATCTGTATCACGTTTCATGTATACTAGGCTGGCCTCAAACTCACAGAGATCAGCCGGCGTCTCCCTCCCCAGTACTGGGATTAAAGGCACTCACCACTATGATTGACTACATTTCATATTCCCTATGTCTAGATTTGGAGATATTCTGACTGCTTTGCCCTAGAAGATACGGACTGCACCTAACTTGCAGGAGACAAAGTACATGTTAGAGTTCTGGGAAATGTTCTCATGTGCTCAATTTATTTGATGATCCTCAAAATTGTTTCCCCACTTGCACAACTTTTTCAAAACCAAAAATGCTTAGAGATATCTTAGCAGGGAGCGTGTGGAATTTGTTATGAAACCGTTGCTATGTCAGTGCCCTGGGAGCCTTAAGGAGACCTCAGTGTTTGTAGTCAAGGCCTGCAGGTTAATTACTCCCTGAAGGGCGCTGTGGAAAAAACAGAACAAGATCAAGATCAAGATCTCTCTCAAAATGCCAGGGTGCACTGAGCACACTTCAGTGTTTTCTGCCTGGCTAGTGGATAGCTGATTCGTGTGATCCGTGCTATTTATGACTGTACCAAGCATGACTTCTGTTTTACCGGTGACAACTATCTAAGCTCAGGAAACGGAAGCCTTTGGGTTCTTCTTTCCGAACTTTGACATTTGACTCAGAAAGATATCGTTCCTGCTTGTGTACCTAAGAATCTAGCAAGAGAAAAATCCCAGAAGTCACTGGCCACAGATTCAGATAAAGGGTCAGCAAGATGTCTCAGCAGGTAAAAAAAAAAATAAAAAAAAGCTTCATAACCTAAATTCAATCCCAAGAATTATATACTTTGTCCACCAAACCCTAAAAGTGATGCTTACCATTTGATTATCACTTGAATCTGAAGGACGTGGAAGCAAATGTAGCTGAGTACAAAATAGGCAAATCCTTTTCCCTAGACACCTCAGAGAAAAGAAGTCACAATCATGCTAGATGTGTTTCCTGTAAATGCTAAGCTGCTATTACAACCCCTGATGTGGGGATACCCTACTGTAGGCTGTGAATTACCATTGATTAATAAAGATCTTGCTTTAACCTATGGCAGGGCAGGATATAGCTAAGTGGGAAATCCAAACAGATACAGGGGGAAAGAAGGTGGAGTCAGAGAGATGCCTGCAGTGGCTGAAGAAACAAAATGTGAGGTAACAAGCCATGAGCAAAATATAGAATAATAGAAATGGGCTAATTTAAGTTGTAAGAGCTAGTTTATAATAATCCTGAGCTAATAGGCCAAACAGCTTGTAATTAATATTAAGCCTCAGAGTGGTTATTTGGGAACTGGCAGATGGGAGAGAAACCTCCAGCTACAAACCCCAGTTACAGATCTTTGTCTGATGTGGGGTTGGTGAAGAGCTTCTCCCATTCAGTAGGTTGCCTTTTTGTCTTAATAACTGTGTCCTTTGCTTTACAGAAGCTTCTCAGTTTCAGGAGGTCCCAGAGACCCACATCGGAGCACTGGACTGAGCTCCCAAGGTCCAGTTGAAGAGCAGAAAGAGGGAGAAGGTGAGCAAGGAAGTCAGGACCAGGAGGGGTTGGTCCACCCACTGAGACGTTCCTGAGCTAATGGGAGCTCACCAAATCCAGCTGGACTGAGACTGAACGAGCATGGGATCAAACTGGACCCTCTGAATGTGGCTGACAATTGGGGCAGGCTGAGAAGCCAATGATAATGGCACTGGGATTTGTCTCTACTGCATGTACTGGCTTTTTGGGATCCTACTCTATTTGGATGCACACCTTCCCAGACCTGGATGGAGGTGGGAGGGCCTTGGACTTCCCACAGGGCAGGGTACCCTGCCCTCTCTTAGGACTGGAGGGGGGAGGGGGGAAATGGGTGGGGGAGAGGAAGGGAAGTGGGAGGAGGGAAGGAGGTGGAAATTTTGAATGGTATTATTTATAAAGTAATAAAAATAATCTGCTGAAAAAAAGAATTAAAAAAAAACCCAACCAGTTACAATGCTAGCACACATGTATTATGTGCCCAGGTGATAAAACAGAACCCCTGGTGACAAAAGGCCAAGACTATTGTCTACCCTTTAAAATGACAAATTTAGGTAAGACAGCACTAATTTGTTTTGTTTAAATTCTTCTTACACTTGAACTTTTTCGTGTGTAAAAAGAGAATAATGTCTGGCTGGCTAATAGCAGGAGCCTCTAGGTTCAAAGCTCAAATGAAATAACATGCAGACATATAGTGTAACATTGGCAAGTCCACGGGCTAGAGCGATGGAGAGAGAAAAGACCAGAGGTGGACTCCCAGCACCTGTGACCCCAGCTCCAGGAGAGCCGGTGCCCTCTGAGGCCTCCACAGGCACCTGCACATATGTCCACTCCACTTGTGGTTTGAAGGAAATGGCCTCCATAAGCTCATAAAGAGTAGCAGCATTTGGAAGGGTTGGGAGGTATGGCTTTGTGGAGGAAACGTGTCCCTGGGAGTGGGCTTTGAGGTTTCAAAAAGCCCGTTCCAAGCCCGAAGTCCCTCTCTTTCTTCCTATGGCCTGTGGGTTTGGCTGAAGAATTCTAATCTACTTCTCTAATACCACGCCTGCCTGCATACCACCACCACCACGCTCCCCGCCTTGACCAAAGGGACTAAACCTCTGAAATTGTAGGCTAGCCCAATTAAATGCTAGCTTTTATAAGAGTTGCCGAGGTCATGGTGACTCTTTATAGCACTATAACACTGAGGAAGACAGGAGTCGGTATTGCTGTGGCAGGCCTGACTGTGCTGTTTGCTGGTGCCATGTGGACTTTGGATTAGGAAACTGGTTGCACACTTTATATGGGGCTTAATGAGCCATACTATTAGACACATGGAAGACAGTGGTGCTGAGAGCAACGTAGATTATGACAGCCTAGCTTGTGTTTCCAGACGAGAATATTTGTAAGTGACCTGAAAACTGTTCTTGTGATATTTTGACAAAGAATATGGTTGCTTTCTTCCCTTTGCCAAAAAAATCTACCTGAGGCTAAATTGAAGAGTTTTGGATCAATGGTATTGACAGAGATTTCTTTTTGTTTGTTGGTTGGTTGGTTTTGGTTTAAACTTGGTTTTGTTTATTGAGACAGGATTTCTTTGTGTAACAGCCCTGGCTGTCCTAGAACTAGCTCTGTAGATCAGGCTGGCCTCAAACTCACAGAGATCCACCTGCATCTGCCTCCCAAGTGCTGGAATTAAAGGCATGCGCCACCACCACCCAGCAAAGCTATGTATCATAAAACAAATTTTGGGTATATGTAATCTCACCATTCATTAAAGGTGAAAGCAAATATGCATTGTAATGGGATTGATGTACATGTTTCTTTTTGCATAAAGAATGAAATGGTAGGGCTGGAGCGATGACTCAGCGGCTACTTTTCCAAAGAACCTGGGTTCAGTTCCCAGCACCCATATGGCAGCTGACAACTGTCTTTAACTCCAGGTCCAGGGGATCTGACATCTTCACACCAGTGCTCATAAAATAAAGTTAAATAAATCATTTTTGAAAAAGAATGAAATCATAGTTGACTATTTGGTATTGCAGGACGTAGGACATAGTCCACATCTTTCAGAGTTACTGGTAGGCCGGGCGATGGTGGCGCACGCCTTTAATCCCAGCATTCGGGAGGCAGAGACAGGCGGATCTCTGTGAGTTCGAGACCAGCCTGGTCTACAGAGCTAGTTCCAGGACAGGCTCCAAAGCCACAGAGAAACCCTGTCTCAAAAAAACAAAAAAAAAAAAAAAAAAACAAACAGTTACTGGTATTTTGACTTCATAATTATCAATGATACAAATCTGATTTGCTTTAATATGTATAAAAATTGATAGTATGGTTAGGGCCATTTCATGATATTGTTGGAAACTCTGCCCTAATTCCAAACTGCAGCAAACTCCCTGACCAGCAGGAAAGAACAGCCACAAGACGAGGACTCTTCCCAAATCAGGCTTTATTGGAGCCTCTTGGTTATAGGGAGAGCAGGAAGCAAGGGGCCCCAAGCGCAGAGCTGCAGCTGCTTATATAGGGAGTCTGCCTAGCAACCTTTGATACTTTGATACTTTAACTGCTTCTCTGGAGACCCCCCAGCCGGAAAGAAAACAAACATCCTTGTCAATTACAGACCACAAGGAAGTTCCCCTGCCGGTCACAGGGAGTGTGGGCAGCTAGATCATAACAACTCACCCTGTTTTCTGGTGGAAGAACTGCAACCTTTATTATGGTATCAAGCGAGGCCGTGGCCAAATGCCATCTTGTAATGGCGGCCACTCAAATCGGCTCCCAGCACCAATCCAAAATTAATTTTTTAATCTATCATAAGTCAGCAACTCCAGTAGCAATTACTTATTAATATGCGTGTGTATATATACACATGATATATTTGTGCACATATGAAACAGTGTATGTGGTAGTCAGAGGACAACTTTGTGGAGTTGGTTCTCCCCTTCCATATTTACAGGGGTTCCAGGTATTGCACTCAGGTTGTAGGCTTGCACTATAAGTGCCTTTATCTGTTGACTCATCTCACAGGTATGTTTCTCTGTATTTTGTTTTGTTTATATATTTTTGAGACTTTCATGTATGTACACAATGTAGTCTGACTTCTCCCAGACCGTCCCACATCTCCCTCTCTCTCCCAACCTCCCTACTATTTCTTCTCCTCTTCTTCCTCCTTTTTCTTCATAGGGCATTGAGTCCCGTTAGCGGTATTCATATGCACATGGGTGTATAGGGTTATACACTAGAGTGTGGCCACACTCCTGAGGAAAACTGACTCTCCCTTTCCCAGCAGCCTTCAGTAGCCCTTAACTCTCAGTTGGGGTGGGGCCTGGTGAGATGGAATGGTTGCTCACTCGGTCTTCTGCAAGCGTTGTTCAACTAGCCGCAGCTGCTGTAAGCTCATGATTGGACGTGGCCCTGTCATGACCAGAAGACACCATTGTACAGGCGTCCTCCCGGATCCCGGGCTCTCATAATCGTTCCACCTCCTCTTCCTTTTGTGCCCTGAACCATGTGGGGAGGAGGGAAAGTGGATGTTCTGTTTGGGGCTGAGCACGTCACATTCTCTGCACTTGGACTCGTTAGTCTCTGAGTTGAACAATTTTTTTAAATAGCTTATTTTTTTTATTGTATGAATGTTTTGTTTGCATATATGTCTGTTTATCACACGTGTGCCTGGTCCCAGTGGAAGTCAGAAGAGGGCCCAGGAATCTGGTCACGTTACATTTTAGACCTTTGGAAACTTGAAGTTAAACTTTATTTTTTGGGAGGATTGGAGATCACATGGGCTTCCCATCTTGTGAGAAACAGTACAGAGAAACCGGGAGTTCTCTTTATCACGTTTTCCCTAAAGGCAATAGCTTACAAAACCGGAGTGGATTCTTAGAACCAGGGTTGACTTTGATCCAGTCAAGATACAGAAAAGTCTGTGGAGACCTTTGAAGCAAGCGGATCACGTTAGTGAGCTACTAGCACATCCCCAAAGGCCAGAGGCAGTCCTTTAAATTTCAAAACTTCCAAGTGAGGTCTTGGAAGACATGTCACCTAGGGGATTTTACAATAACCAAGAAGCAGCTTGCAGAACTGCAGGAAAATATTTACTTTACCTTTCTTTTCTTTTTTTTTTCCCCCCTCAGGAGTCTCGGACAATTGATAACCTGTTGTAAATTAACCCAAAGGCAATCTGCTTTCCAAGAAGAGCTGGGCATGATTAGACTCCAAGGAATTGTGGCTCACAAACCATCTTATTGAGCAAGCCTCCTACTGGCAAGAAGAAGGTGTCGTATGAGAATCCACTTTTCCCATATCTACTCCATTCATTTAAAGAACTCTGCGTAAGAGATTCTTGGTGGCTCAACAATTTGACCTGAAAGCATTTACTTCTCTGTGGGCTAATTGCTTAGATATGACACTTGTAATTCAAACAAAGACTTTGGTGCATATCTGAGCAGGTTTAATTTGGTCCCTGGGATCCACATGGTGGAAGGAGAGAAGCAACTGCAAGTTGTCCTCTGACCTGCACATCAGATAACTTCTCCTCTCTCTCTCTCTCTCTCTCTCTCTCTCTCTCTCTCTCTCTCTCCTCTCTCTCTCTCTCTC
>NW_026067927.1:16345761-16387694 GCF_014885135.2 Alexandromys fortis
CCCTCTCTCTCTCTCTCTCTCTCTCTCTCTCTCTCTCTCACACACACACACACACAAATAAACCATTAATAGTTTTTTTCGTGTTTCTTTCTTGTCAGGTACACTGTATATGAGAAATGCTTTTAAAAACAAAACAAAACAAAACACAAACAATCCAATGCTAGGCAAAAATGCTCACTAAATATGAGTGTGTTTATGATTAATTATTTCTGTCCGAAGATAAAGCTCCTTTCCTAAAGTGACACTTTACATCCTCAGACAAACAAAAGAAAAATGTGGCAGCGTGGAAAGGGTCATCTAAACCACCGCCTCCTCTTGTTCTGACATGGATGCTTCCCCAAGTTAGCAGGGTTCTTTCTGCTCCAATCCCTGCCGTCAAACAGATTTGGGGAAGTTTTCTGAGCTTCCTCTGGCTGCGCTGCAGGTGTACAGAGATCAGAGAGGAACTACCAAACTAGTGTAGATTTCCAGTTCCTGCCGGCTTAGGGAGAGGAATAACCCGCACAACCAGGTTCTCTCTTCTTTACTTCCACCACAGTAACTCAGGCTCTCCTGTCAGAAGAATTTCAACTTCACACAGCATAGGAATTCAATAAATATTCAGGGAATGGGAAGTAGATAAAACAGACTGAAGTTCCACTTTTCAGTTCCTACGTGACCCAAACGCCCTTTAAGGACCTCAGCAGGGGGGGGGGGGAACACCAAAGGAAGAACTTGAAGGACTTCCAGCTCTTCCAGCTCAAAGAGAGATAGCTAAAAGATAAGAGCTTAAAAAAAAAACAAAACAGAAAACGCAAGTTGGGCAGTGGTGGCGCACACCTTTAAACCCAGCACCTTGGAGGCAGAGGCAGGAGGATCTCTGTGAGTTCAAGGCCAGCCTGGTCTACAAGAGCTAGTTCTGGGACAGGTTCCAAAGCTGCAGAGAAACCCTGTCTTGAAAAACCAAAAAAAAAAAAAAACCCAGAAAATGCAAAAACAAAACAAAGAAAAAGGGGCAAAATAATTGGCAAAGAGGAGCTGGAGAGATGATTCAGCAGATGAAAACAATTGCTGCTCTTCCAGAGGACTGGCATTGGGGTTCCAACACCCCCCCTTCTCTCTCTCTCTCTCTCTCTCTCTCTCTCTCTCTCTCTCTCTCTCTCTATCTCTCTCTTTCTCTCTCTCTCTCTCACACACACACACACACACACACGTAGTTACATATAAGTATTTTGTTTTTTGTTTTGTTTTGGTGTTGGTTTTTTCAAGACAGGGTTTCTTTGTGTAACAACCCTGGCTGTCCTGGAACTCATTCTGTAGACCAGGCTAACCTTGAACTCACAGAACTCTGCCTGCCTCTGCCTCCAAGTGCGGAGATTAAAGGCGGGCACCCCAGTACCCAGCTTTTTGTTTAATGGGTTCTCGTTAATCCAGGCTGGCTTCGAGTATTGTTAGCTAGCGATGACCTTGAACTCCTGATACTTCTGCTTCCACATCTCCAGTGCTAGGATTAGAGGCATGCACTACCACGTCTATTTTATTCTAAGATAATATTCTTATAATAATTGCAACAGTAACATAAGGTGTTTTTCTTCCTTTTGACCACCAGTCCAGTTCTACCTTCCTCTGCAGAAACACTACTTTCTATCCTACTGTTTCTTTGTAACCACGCATAAATAACTACAGTGTATCTTTTAACATTATATACATATTACACTGTGCATTCCTGCTATTTTTCTCACTTCACAAAATGTTTGAAAAGGTTTTGTTTGTTTTGGGACTAGGTAGCCCAGGCTGACCGGAATTTGCTGCAATCCTACTGCTTCAGCCTCCCAAGTGTTGAGATTATAGGCCACCAGGCTTGGTTGGTTTTATCAGTTCTTTCTACATCTTCCACTAGGTTAGTAGTGAACTTAAAAGTAGTTTTTAAAAGGAAAGAAAAGAAAAAGTCAGACAGCTAGTGACTGGTACCTATTATATGGCTGACTTTTTCTTTTCTTTTCTCTTGTAGACCAGGCTGGCATTGAACTCACAGAGATCCACCTGCCTCTGCCTCCCAAGTGCTGGGATTAAAGGCATGGGCCACCACCGCCAGATTCAATTTGTTTTTGTTTGTTTGTTTGTTTTTGTTTTTGTTTTTTTTTATTTTTCAAGACAGGGTTTCTCTGTAGTTTTGGAGTCTGTCCTGTAACTAGCTCTTGTAGACCAGGCTGGTCGCGAACTCACAGAGATCCGCCTGCCTCTGCCTCCCGAGTGCTGGGATTAAAGGCCACCACCGCCTGGCTTTCAATTTGTTTTTATAAGGCTAGCATAACCATTTTTTCCCCAGTGTAGTTGTAATCTGAACACAAAATCAAACATAAGTCAAATGTGGTTGTGCATGCCTGTTGTGGTTTGAAAGAGGCTCCCTATAGGTTCAGATGTTTGGATCTTGGCCCTATTAAGGTAGGTTTAGGTTTAAGAGGTATGGCCTTGCTGGATGAAGTGTACCATTAGGGGCAAGCTTTGAGGTTCAAGGCCACAAGTGATTCCCAGTTCACTCACTTTGTTTTACAGTTCAAGATGTGAGCCCTCAGCTTCTGCTCCAGCTGCTATGAAGGCTGATGCTGCCATGTTTTCTCACCAGAATGGGCTCCTAACCCTCTGGAACGGCTCCTCTCAAATAGGCTCTTCTGTAAGTTGCCTTGGTCATGGTATTTCATAACCGCAATAGAAAAGCAATAAATGCACCTGTAATACCATAGCTTGGGCAACAGAGGCAGGAGGATTAAAAGTTCAAAGTCACCTTAAGCTATGTAATGAGTTTAAAACCAGCCCAGGCTACTTGTGACCTTGTCTCAAAAATCAAACAATCAAACACATAAACAAAAAAGCAACCTCCAATCAGCAGCCTCCCAAATTCTCAAATCAGCTTTTCATTTTTGTTTTCACTTAAGTCAATCAAACTTTTTTGTTCAAGTATGAACTGGAATTAAGGAGACAGCATTTCACATCAGAAAACAACTTGCTGGCTGGAGTGATGGCTCAGAGGTTAAGAACACTGGCTGCTCTTCCAGAGGTCCTGAGTTCAAATCTCAGCAACAACTTGGTAGCTCACAACCATCTACAGTGAGACCTGGTGTCCTCTTCTGGTGTGCAAGCCTGTACTGGCAGAACACTGTATACATAATAAATAAACAAACCTTGTAAGAAAACAATTTGCTTCCCGCTATTCTGAACCAAATACCGTTTTCTCATTCTCCACACTTATAGGTCTCCAGTACTTGCTTCCTCTTCCCCTAGGTCCTGCACTGGGTCCACTTGGGGCTATTTATAACTTTGTACGGCTTTTGACCCTTGAATAGGCCTGGGCCCAGCTCTCTCACCCTAACCCTACGATGACCCTTCCATCTTTCCACTCCAGTAAATTCTGGGACTTCTTAAACAGAGTTCCCCAAGGACTACCATTGTCTGGGTTTCTAGTTAAGGCTTGTGAAAACTTCTCTAGGGAATCCTGGCCTGGAGAAGGAGACAATCATTCCTCACTAAACCCATTCAGAGGGACGGGCATTCATATTACTACCAAAGGGGGCGCTGGACATGATGGGCAGACGGCCAGCTTCCTCCTCTTTAAGGTAGGCGGCGCTCCCTGGCCGGAGCGTGACGTCATCTCTCCGCGTCGGGGGCGGGATGCGCTTGACGCCATCTCCGGGCGCCCGGCTGGGGGGGCCGCTGGGTGTGGGGCGGCTCCGGGGCCGGGGATGGCGGCGTCCTCGGTGGCGGCGGCTCCCGGACGAGCGGGAGGAGTCCAGGGAGCTCCGTGAAATGGGCCGGTGAGTGTCTCCTGGAGTGGTGGCCGCGGGGCTGGCCTGCGGCCGAGCGGGCCTGGGTTCGGAGCTTCGGTGGAAAGGCCCCCTAGAAGCTCGTTGCTTTACGGGCCGAGGGCCCCCCAAACAGTGGGCAGAGAGAGCGAAAGAGGCCGTGCCTAGTCCTCTAGATATTGCTTTCCCGCCTGGCCCGGAAGGCGGCTTCAGGCCCTGATACCCCGGGGGTGTTGTCCCCCGGGCCAGGATGTCCGAGTTCTCAGGGCGGGAAGGGGCCCCCAAACAAGGAAGCGTAGCCAGCGGGGCCTGGCCTCAGCCCGATGTCCGACCCCCTACTCTCTAAACCTAAAATGCCCAGTTCTGGCCTTACCCTTGCCGGAACAAGGACTGCGGGATCAGCAAAAGCCATCACCACAGGTCTCTACCAGGCTGCCTCCCTTTTTGGGGGGCGCACCTCTTTCCTTCAGCGAATTTGGGTCTCCCTCGGTGTGCAGCCTCTTGATTCCAATCCAGGCATGAAGAGGAGCTGCGTTCCCGTCTGTATCGGCAGGTCTCTAGAACGTTTCCCTTGCCCCTTAGCTCAGTTGGGTTCACAAGTTGTATCCTTTCCCATGAAAAATTCTCCAAAGCTGCTCCATACACCCACACCCAGGTTTCAGATTCTGAAGTGTTTTGCCTTGTGCGAACCTGGTGCGCAGGCTTGGCTTTCTTCTTGGGGCTGGGGGGGGTGTTAGAATTTTTGCCTCTTTCCGTCCTTTCATTATCTTGTGTTTGCTAACTCCTTGATGACCTAGAGACAGGTTTTCTTGGCTATTTAGCTACAGAGAGAAAGCGTCGTTTTGGGACTTAAGGAGAAAGCTGGGTGCTTTCAGTTAAAAACTGTTGATGAAGAATAAATGGATGACTTATACCCAGTTTGTGATTTGTTAGTGGCATTAGCAATTTGTTTTTCCACATCTTCACCTTTTGTGTACTCTTGTGAGTTGGATCGAGGCTTGCAGTATTCTGTGTGACGTTGACAGAGCAGGCAGTAATTTCTCAGAACTAGTCAACACAGCTAACTCTGTGAAAACTTTGTTGGCCTGTTGTTGTTGTTGTTTGTTTATGTTGTTTTCCTTTGAGACAGGGTCTTATGGAACCCAGGCTGTCTTCTGACATCCTATATATTTGAATGTATGTGAGGATTGCCATGTTCAGTTTAGGGATCAAACTTGGGGCTTGATGCATGGTAGGCAGGCGCTTTACCAACTGAGCTGCATCTAGAACCTTGAAAGACCGTGTTCTTTAATTATTGATGTTTCTAGCCAGTGCAGATTCAGATATTGGTAGCTTAGTAATAGTTGTATTCCTCATTGTTAGCTACATAGGATCAAAGAGATACTTTGTTTCTTTCACATCTCAATCAGTAGTGTGAAGTTGTCACTTAGAAAAATCTTACACACACTCACAGAGGAACCCTTTTAATTTTATATAGAAAATCTGTTAATAGGGCTTTCACTTTGAGTAACACCCCCTTGACCTCTTTTTCTGCCCCAGAAACATAAATAATTGTTCCTTTTCCTCTTGTGCCACCTTTCTTATTTAAATAATCTCCACGTTTGCGTACTCATAGGCCTTTAGTAAAGGTGAAACTCCCTGCTTCTCATTGTTCACATGTAAACAGTTTTAAGTCTCCTGGTTTTATTTGTTCGTTTAAGCAAAAGTTGGATTGGAAATGAGTTTAACCACTGGGGAATAAAGAATACGATGATAGAAAACCTAATGAAATTGGACACGTGGGAATTTCTTCCCAAGGATATGTTACAAAAATTCAATTATAAGAGATCTTTCTTCTTGTTGTTTTGTTTTGTTTTAATTTGTGTGTAGAGGCCAAAGGCCAGCTTTCAGGAGTCAATTCTCTCCACAACGTGGGTCCCAAGGCTGGAATGAGGTCACCAGGCTCGGTATCAAGTGCGTTACCTGCTAGCCATCTCACTAGTCTGGGAACTTTTCTCCCTTCCGTTTCCTGGGCACTCTGGGTAAATGTGCTGTTACCTCTCAGGTTGGGAATGAAGTAAGAGCTCATGGACTTTGGGTTTTTTTTTTTTTTTTGTTTTTTTTTTTTTTTTTTTTTTTTTTTTTTTTTGGCAATTNTTTTTTTTTTTTTTTTTTTTTTTTTTTTTTTTTTTTTTTTTTTTTTTTTTTGGTGGCTTTGGAATTATCTTTCATGATTCTCCCAAGAGAGGCTGAGAGGTCAGCCTCCTGCTTACTGCATCCTTACTTCTGTCTTGTAGGCTTACAAGCCAGAGGAGGGGACACGTATTACAACTGCTCAGAAGTACCACCAGAAGCTCAGGTACAAGCCCTTTGGGTTCCTTGTTGGGGAATAAAAGCTAAAAAATTTGGCATGTGACAATGAAAAAGGAGAACAGAACTCATCTTGATTAGAAAAATTGTTAGTGAAGTTCATATGCATTGAGATGTTCATATGAAAAAGAAGCTTGCTTTCTGATTTTTTTTTTTTTTTGAGATAGGTTCTCATGTTGCCCAGACTAGGGCTGACCTCGAACTCCTGAACTCTTAACTCCATCACCCAAGTGCTGGGGTTATATGCATGTGCCATCACAGTGGCTCTAAATAGATGCTTTTTGACAGTGGATAAAATTATTATAAAAAGTGACAATAAGAGAAAGGGGAGAGGAAACTTTCTTCTGAATCATAGGCCTAAAAATAGTAAGTAAACATACATGAGAGGAGAAATAGGACCAGAATTTTCTGAAATAATACTCAGAGCAGACCTATAATGGATACGAAGCTACTGGCAAAAGAACAAAGGGGAAAGTAGAAGAGAAATTGAAAGTGATCAATACGAAGAAGTCTTAACCAGAGTAGGGAATGGGAAGTCTGTGAGAAGTCAAAGTTGACTTGTTGCTCTTTAGAGAGGGGGAGGAGAAACAAGCTGTAGAACAAGTGAAAATAGTCATTCTCTCATGGGGTCCAAGTCAGAATGTGAAGTTTCTTGGAAGAAGAAGAACAACAAAGATACTACAGTTCATAATATGTTTAGGGAACAAGGTTTTTGGTTTTGGTTTTGAATTTTTGGAGACAGAGTATCTGTGTGTAGCCCTGGTTGTCCTGGAACTCACTATGTAGACCAGGCTGGCCTTGAACTCAGAGATCTGCCTGCCTCTGACTTCCAAGTGCTGGGATTAAAGGTGTGCACCACCACCGTCTGACTGGAACAAGGTTTAATGATGATGATGATTAAAGAGAGACAAGTAAACCTCAGCATTTAGTGACATAGATTTAGCCAGTCTTGGGGTAGAAATGAGAGAAAGTGAGATCATAAGCCAAATTAAACTGGGGAAAGGAAGCCATATGTTCAGGGAAAGATGACACATTAGTCTTTGGTAAAAAAAAAAAAAGGAGAAATTTAGGAAAGAGTCAGCAACAACAACAACAAAAGATGTGCTGAAAGCCCCATTCCCGGGAGGAACCCGAGAGGATCTAAGGATCTCTTTAAAAGCATGACTAACTCAGAAGCTGGTAGTGAAGAGGTCATGGAACCCTCAGGTTATTTATGCATCTTTAATGTTCATTGTGCTTTGTGGTTTCCTGACTGGTTTTTCTTTTCTTAGCTTACAAGTGAAAAGATTCATGCCTCCTTTTCTCACTACTTTCCTTTGTTACAGCTTTCTCCTTGGGTGCAATTCTTGATATGTTGTTTGACTTGATTCCCTGGGTTACTTTTCTTTGCCTCTGGTTTGTTCCCTAGCAGATGTGGGCACCCCAGCCATCAGCAGAGAAAGGTACAGGGAAGCCACAGAGAAGTTCCTTCTGATGCCCCAAGGAGCAAGCAAACCCCATCCAGGTTCCAGGAACACCACAAAGCAATATGAAACCTGTTCATGAGAGGAGTCAGGAATGCCTTCCACCAAAGAAACGAGACCTCCCTGTGACCAGCGAGGATATGGGGAGAACTACGAGCTGCTCCACAAACCACACACCTTCCAGTGATGCCTCTGAATGGTCCCGAGGGGTCGTGGTGGCTGGGCAGAGCCAGACAGGAGCCAGAGTCAGCCTTGGGGGTGATGGAACTGAGGCCATCGCTGGTCTGACAGTAGATCAGTATGGCATGCTGTATAAGGTGGCTGTACCACCTGCAACCTTTTCACCAACTGGCCTCCCATCTGTTGTGAACATGAGCCCCTTGCCCCCCACGTTTAATGTAGCGTCTTCACTGATTCAACATCCAGGAATCCACTATCCCCCAGTCCACTATGCTCAGCTCCCATCCACCTCACTGCAGTTTATTGGGCCTCCTTATAGCCTTCCGTATGCTGTGCCACCTAAATTCCTGCCTAGTCCCCTCCTTTCTCCTTCTGCCAACATTGCTACTACTCACCTTCCACATTTTGTGCCATATGCCTCCCTCCTAGCAGAAGAAGCTACTCCTCCCCCCCAGGCTGCATCCCCAGCCCAGCCATTTAACAAATCCTCTTCTGCCACCTCCCCACCCGGCCAGTTGCCACATCACTCGAATACTCAACCACTGGATCTTGCTCCAGGCCGGATGCCCATTTATTATCAAATGTCTAGGCTACCTGCTGGATATACCTTGCATGAAACTCCAACAGCAGGTGCCAGCCCAGTTCTTACCCCTCAGGAGGGCCAGTCTGCTTTGGAAGCAGCTGCTGCCAATGGACAGAGACAGCGAGAGCGAAATGTAATAAGACGAGAAAGTGAAGCCCTTGATTCCACCAGCAGCAAGGGTGAAGGCCAAGGACTGGTGCCGGTGGTAGAATGCATGGTGGATGGACAGTTTTCAGGTTCTCAGACTCCACGAGTGGAGGTGGCGGCGCCAGCACACCGAGGGACCCCAGACACCGACCTTGAAGTCCAGCGGGTAGTTGGCACTTTAGCTTCTCAGGACTATCGTGTGGTGGCAGCTCAGAGGAAAGATGAACCCAGCCCTCTTAACCTATCCCATCATACCCTTGACCATCAGGGTGATGGACGAGGGTCAGCCAGGAATCCTACAGAACTGGTGGAGAAAAATCAGGCCCGTGTATTCTACTCTCAGTCCCATCAGGAACCAGTAAAACACAGACCTTTACCCAAAGCAGTGGTTGTAGCCAATGGCAACCTGGTGCCCACTGGAACTGACCCTAGCCTGCTGCCTGTGGGCTCGGAGATCCTGGTGGCATCGAGTCTGGACATGCAGGCCAGAGCCACCTTTCCAGACAAGGAGCCAACACCACCTCCCGTTACCTCCTCCCACTTGCCCTCCCATTTCATGAAAGGCGCCATCATTCAGCTGGCTACAGGGGAGCTGAAGCGGGTAGAGGACCTCCAAACCCAGGATTTTGTGCGCAGTGCCGAAGTGAGTGGGGGGCTGAAGATTGACTCTAGCACAGTCGTGGACATACAGGAGAGCCAGTGGCCTGGATTTGTTATGCTGCATTTTGTGGTTGGTGAACAGCAGAGCAAAGTGAGCATTGAGGTGCCCCCCGAGCACCCGTTTTTTGTATATGGCCAGGGTTGGTCCTCCTGCAGCCCTGGACGGACTGCACAACTCTTCTCTCTGCCCTGTCATCGGCTACAGGTGGGAGATGTCTGCATCTCTATCAGTTTACAGAGCTTGAACAGTAACTCAGTTTCTCAGGCCAGCTGTGCCCCCCCAGGCCAGTTGGGTACACCCCGAGAAAGACCTGAGAGGACAGTCTTGGGACCCAGAGACCTATGTGACAGCGAGGGGAAGATCCAACCTTCAGGAGAGGGTTCCCGGGTGGGAGAGCCCTCCCAGCCTGAGCCTGGTGCTCAGGCCTGCTGGCCAGCTCCAGGCTTCCAAAGATACAGCATGCAAGGGGAGGAGGCACGAGCTGCGCTGCTCCGTCCCTCTTTCATTCCGCAGGAGGTAAAGCTGTCCATCGAAGGGCGTTCCAATGCAGGAAAATGAATCTCTTTCCCAGCCCAGGACTGGGGCTTTAGCCCCAGAGGTGAGCTTCATCATGAGCAGCCAGAGGATTTGCACATGCCAAGCAGAGAATGGCTCTCTTGGCAGTGAGATTTGAGGGAAATAGGAGGCATAAAGACAGCCTCCCAAAGCAGGATCTGTTGCTCATTAATCACCCTGTGGCATCCTTGTAGGACAGCCCTAGGGGGTGTTGAGATGGGGAATAGCCAGGTTTGGAGCAAGAAAGGGTGGGAGTGCACATAGGATAAGAAACATTCCAAAATCAGGGCCTCCCTGTTAATTTTTGTTTTGTTTTGTTTTGTTTTTCCCTACTCCTTCCTGGCTCCTGCAAGGGAAAGTACAGGCTTTGGGAGCAGGTGGCAGAGGGAGCAAAGAAAGAGCCAAAAATGATCCACAGCTTATAGTAGCAGCAGTAAAACTGTTTTCTTTCCTTTTTTTCCTCCCCTCGCCCTTTTTGTGGTGGGTGGGCAGGAGGCCCAATGGTTGGAAATGAGAAGGTTCCCACCCAGAACTCTTCTTGGGAGAGACGTGCACTTTAAAAGGGTGATTTTGTTACAGATGTTTATGGCTGGGTTTGGGGTGGGGGAGCACCATGATCTTGTAGAACTCTGCTTGATCCTTTGCTTCTGCCTGTTCCCATCTCACCTCACCATTCCTCTATAAGGCTTTCTAGCTGTTTAGGGGCCAGAAGAGAGAAGAGAAATCCCTTCAGGCTGAGAATGAAGGACTTCCCTGCTGGGAAGCCAGTCAGGGGGCTTTGTGGAAAAGACTTGACTGCTAGCTGACTGGGCCTTAGGGAAGGCTTTTGAAAGGAGGCTAACCTGACAGAACTCCCACTCAACAAGTCAGGCCTGCTTGGGCGTTTCACTGAGTCTCTAGTAGTAACTTTGGAAAGACCTGGAGGACCTTATCCCCTAGGCACCTACACTCCTTCATTGTCTGTCTATGTTGTGCCTAAGTGCCTGCGCTGCCCCCACCCTTCTGCTGCCCTGACCTCTGCATGGTGTCTTCATCTGGGCCTCACTGTAGCTTCACTGCCTTTGTCCACTAAGACCTCTAGTTTTTGGTGTCTAAGGGTCTCCGGTTTCCCTATCAGCTGTAATTTTTATATTTAGAAATTCAAAATCATGTCCTCTTTCACTGGCAGCAATATAGTGGAGAAACAAAAAAGAAACCATGCCCTAGGCTGGGCATTTTCCATTTCAGTGGTTTTACTTGGCCCCCTCCCATCTCAATCCATTGCCTCTTAGCATTTTGGCATCTCCAGGCTATGCCCTTCCACCATCAGTTCTGAGAGTTTAGCAGATATTTCCTTGTGTACTGGTGGGTTCTTCTACAAAGAGTAGTTTCACTTTTCCCCTCTTTTTTCTTTCTTTTTTCTTTTTTGGTTTTTCGAGATAGGGTTTCTCTGTGTTAACAGTTCTGGCTCTCCTGGAATTCATTTTGTAGACCAGGCTGGCCTCAAACTCACCGAGATCCATCTGCTTCTGCCTCCAGAGTGCGGGGATTAAAGGCATGTGCCACTCCTGCCTGGCACAGAGTATTTTCTGTCTTGGTTGTATTTGCTGCCATCTTCCTTAAGCCCACATCTTACCTACAACTTGGAGTGTCAGCTTGGATGTAGGATTCCATTGGGTATTAAGATTTGCCCCCCCCCCCCAACACCGTCTTTCAGGTGGTTGAGTATTTGTGTGGATTTTTTTTTAAAAGGGAGTGTGTGGTTCTTTAGACTCTTGAAGGCAACTCAGGGTATTGTCCACCCAGCTCTCTAGTTAGACGTCTCCCTCCCAGAGTATGATTGTGGCATTTCCTTCGTAGATAGACATGAACTGGCCAGGCCTGTCCTGTCCAGGGGTCCCACACTTCTGAGGTATGAGCAAAACTTAAGGCAAGTCTTGTGATCTCTCGCTCTTTCACTTCCTCCCCAGCTGCCAAATGGGGATAAATAATCTTACCTACCTCCTAGGGGAGGGGAAGTTCTGAGAATGGAGTCATTCTTAGTGTTCAGGTGCTAAAGGTGGTTCTCTTCGGAACGGAGTGACAGAAGCTGGCTGGTGTACTACGAGCCCTAAATTCTGTCCCAGACCTTGAGAACAGATACCTGGTCAGCGAGCTTTTAGGGAAGCATCCCAAGGAAGCTGATTACCTGACAAGTACTTAGGTCTCAGAGTTTGTCAGAGTTAGACACCAACCTTGTGCTGCAGTGGAGATTGCAGCCTTTTTCCCTTCTCTTGCCCCCTTCTCTGATTGCTGCTTCTCTGGCTTATTTCCTACAGTGGGGGCCTGTGGGCTTGAGTCTTGAGGAATTCTCTCAAATAAGAGCTGTAGGAGAAGGCCTCCTCTCTGACTGTTTCATGAGCAACTCATTCCTAGGGATTATTGTATGCATGGATTTCTAGCAAGCCCCCTTCCTCCCAGGAAGGCTCACCATGAGAATTTAGTGACATGCACTGTAGATGCTCAAGAAATGTCTACCAGGGGTACCACTGAGCTTCTTCCCAGTGGGGCCAACATGCATCTGGCTGTAGTTGAGGTCAAATCACTCTG
Source organism: Alexandromys fortis (assembly GCF_014885135.2). NCBI lineage: Eukaryota > Metazoa > Chordata > Mammalia > Rodentia > Cricetidae > Alexandromys > Alexandromys fortis. The sequence goes on from NW_026067927.1 coordinate 16,358,047, forward strand.
CTCTCTACTTAGACTAGCTGTAGCTCCCTAGCCTGATAATGCCCGCTGAATCCTGGAAAAGGACATTGTTGAGGGCTTTGACAAAGTGGGCACGGACTTTTCTGCTGTGGTTCTCTTCTGTCCCTGTCTGATAAAGTCATAACAGCAACTCCCTTAATATGGTGCCATGCATTTGAAATGTGCTTTTGCTGAGCTGTGGGTTACCTTTCCTGAAGTGTGCGCCCTAGAAAAGAATTCTTGTCAGAGCTGTGGCAGTACTTACCCTAAGTGTAAGAGACATAAGTGGTTTTTAGGGTGAGCATTTCAGTGATTAGCTGTCAGCTTTTGGGGACTGGGCAGTTGACAAAGATCAGCCCATTCCTAGTCAGTGATAGGACATTCCCAGAACTTGGAGAAAGTTTTGAAACAATAGGCCAATATGTATTTTGAAATACATAGGCCAGTTTAGAAGAAGGGGAACTTGGTAAAGGATGATTAGTAATCTAAGATTTAGATCATCCTTATTAAGACAGGATCAGAAAGGTCTTGAGCCCTCCGGTCTCAGTGCTTATACCCGAGGGAGGAGCCTGAGAAGAGCTAGACTGATTCTCCTTACACTTAGGGTCCCATTTGGTCCTAACACCATGGACTTTGCTCTGTGCTGCTTTTCCACCGCTATTGTATGCTCACTGTCTGCCTCTTGCCCAATTTAGCTCCTGTTCTTCATGTCTTTGGCCATGTAGATTAAGCTCAGGCATCCTGTCCACTCTTCCTTGTGTTCTGCCAGTGCGCGTAGCATTGCCATGTGGAATAGGGACGGTCTGCATGCTTTGGATGGGCTGGTCGGTCTGAAAGGATGTGGCTTCAGTGCTGGCGGAGCCCATTGGCTCCAAAAATGTGCCTGTCTTGAGAGAGAAACAGGTCCTACCAGAGCCTGCTTTTTCTCTCCTTTATGGTACTTTATAGCCTGTTTTAAAAACAAGAGGAACCACGTTAGGGCTTGAGCCAGGATCCTAGTGGCATTCTTGTCCCATTTTCTGGGGTTGAGGAAGAGTTTGAAGTGTGGCTGAAATAGCTCCTCCAGTTGGGATTAATTTTCTTTTTACCAGTAGGTATCATACACATTTTAAGAGAACAGGATGGTGGCATGATTTAAACCTGCATTGAGTAAGCATATTGAGTGGTTGGTCACACTGGCATGAGTTGAAGGTAGACATTGGGAAAGGCTCAGGCCTTTGGAGTAAAGATAACCAGATGAATTGAATTGGCTGTGGGAGATTAGGCCACAGTCCTAGAAGCAAACAAGACAGAGGCCAAGTTTTAGAGAGGTGTGTTGACCTCCTAGGATTAAGTTTACTAAACTACACTGAAGCTATAGTACTTTCTAGATCAGAAAAGTTGTACACTACAGTAGAAGAGCTGAATTCTACTATAGATGGATGTTGTTAGCCTTTGCGTGGAAGCCGTCACCTTCTAGCTTCCCCTGGACAGGTCTCCCACATTATGCAATAATAAAATAAGCATCTGGGTCTTTGCAGCTGTCAGTTGTTTTTCTCAACTCTAGGATCCATCTTTGGACCGAAAGCCTGGTCTGGGCCTAGGATGACACTGGCCTTGATGCTAGAGTTGTTTGCATTCTCTCCTAACCTGCAGACTATGCAGTTCTTGGAGCAGAGGGAGAGGTGGTATGGCTTGTCCTGTTGAGCTCCTCAGCAGGAAAATAGTAATAAATGCACTTTTCACATTAAAGGTTTCTTTATTAGTTCTCCTGTTAAGCCTAGGATCTTTCCCTAGTAGATTGCAAACTCAACAGTCCGTGTAATCCCAAAGCCATTCCACTGCAAACGCCTAGCAGTAAAGATGGCTCCAGACTGGGTTCCTGCCTGCAGTGTGTGTGACAGCAGCCCACGTGCCTTTACCTAATGTCAGACTTGCAAGAGTTTAGTCTGTCTTTATGTTAGGGGTCCTAGGTACTTGAGAGAGAGAGAGAGAACAGATAACACAGTGGTTTTATGCCCACCTCACCCCCTGCCAGGGACTTTATGTGTAGTTGTAAACTGAGGGTTGGTGAGCTGCTGGTATTGCTGAAGGCAGGGTGGACCCCTCATTTGCTTCATATGTGCACTCAGTGAATTGGATTGGGGAAGAGACTGGCCGTACTCATGGCTAACTTGAAGTATTAAAATACGGCTGTCCTCCACACACTTCCTCGACATACAGGATCCCTGTAGCCAAACAGTATATGTTCCAGCTGCAGAGAGCAGACTGCTCTCAGCTTGCACAGCACCTTAGGGGAGGGAAGAATATATGGATAGGTAATAGGGTGGAGACAGGATGGGAATTTTGTCATCCAGGTGGCTTTAGGGTCCTAAGGAGTAGAGAAGGATGGCACTGGGGAGGTCTGGATGGATCTGATTTGTGTAAGAGTTCCCTGTAGATAAATTACTGATCCCCCAACCACTATCCCCAGTATGTAATGGCTGAATTAATATGTAATCAACTGCATTGTATCTAAAGCCTTAGAACTAGTCAGGTGCTCCTCCCACCCAATACCATTTCTTACCCTCTAATCCTACATGATCTTTAACAAAGCATTAATAATTCGAAGGATAATCTCTATTTTGTTGTGCTTTTTTGTAACTGTTTTAAATAAATCAATTTGTACTGTATATTTGTACTTTTGTGAGATCCTTTTTGCTGTTTTACCATTTTAAGTCTCTGTACTTGGGTACACACAGATTGTATTTTTATTGTTAATGCTCTTCTTATGGATACCTGCATTTAACTTGTGGACTATGTAAACACAATATATATCAATATCTATATATCTATATATTAATCTATATAAACTACTAGCTTTTCCTTTTGGTGTTTGCGCCTTTTTCCTATCTCAGTGTGATGGTGGCCATTGGGGCAGGATCACTTGGAGTAAAGATGGTATGGTCATTTGGTAAACTTGGCAAATGGTGGGAACTACCTGATCCATGGTTCGTCCCCACTGGTGTGGATTTCAGAGTCTGGGAAATCTACCTGTAGACTAAGGTCAGCAGTAGGACTAATAGATGGCCTTTCTACCTGTCCTTTACTCTGGCATACTGCCACACATTGCTGAAATAACCCCAGTCATAGCCTCTGCTATGAAATGTTTACCACCAGTAAGTGATGAAACACTCAAGTACCTTTATTTACTTACTGTGTGCCGCAAAGGATCCTAAATGCATTATCCATCATCTGTTGCTATTATTACTACCATTTGGGACAGAGATCTGGCTCAAGTTACACAGTAATGGTACAGGGTTTTTTTTTTTAGTTCTAGGTCTTTTTTTTTTTTTGGTTTTTGAAGCAGGGTCTCTCTATAGAGCCCTGGCTATCCTGGGACTATGTAGACTAGGCTGGCCTCAAACTCTCTGTCTCTGACAGAAACACCTGTCTCTGCCTCCCAAGTGCTGGGATAAAAGGTGTGCATGACCACACCAGGCTTGTTCTGTGATTTTGGTTGGTTAGTCGTTTTTGCGATGGTGGGATTGAACCTGAGGCCTCCAGTGTGTTAGGCAAACAACGACTGAGCTGGAGTTTTGAACCCACAGATCTGTTCCTGAATTGTACTAATTCAGAATGTTGTGGAAATAATTGGATAAGTATTCCTTGGGACAGAATGCATCCAGTTACTTGAAATATTTCAAATAGGATTTTGGTATGCAACTCTGTGAAATGCATTTGGATCAATTAAGTATATAATTTCTTTTCAATGTAATTTTTTCTTCTCTTTCGAGACAGGGTTTCTTAGTGTACAGCCCTGGCTGCCAGACACTGGGTCTTGCAGACTAGGCTGGCCTCAAACTCAAGAGATCTGCCTGTCTCTACCTCCTGAGTGCCACCACCCCCTGGCTTCAATGTAATTCTTAAAAGTATTTTTCAGAGGTCAGTAGGACTTAACCCCTATTTTGTTGAAAGTCATTTGACACTTTTAAACAGCCTTAGACCTACAGAGGTGGGAGAGGAGTCCAAGTGTCTGTTACATTGGAAGAGGTCCACATTCCTGGCATAGTTATCTTTCTGGCAACAATTTAACTAGGGCACATCCTTCTGGACCGTGTGATCTATAAATACCCAGACTGTGCATAACCTTTGCTGCAGGCTAAGGGAACTTCTGCTTGTTTTTGCAGCAGCACTGAATCAGAAATTGAGCAGTGCTCTTCTCCAGTGCATGGCAGCCAGACTGCAAGAGTAGGCAGTTGTTTGCTCTGGTCTTCACCACAGCTGTCTTGATCTTGGACAGCCATGTTAAAGCACATTCTGCCTCAGAAAGGAACAAGCCACCAGAAACCACTCCTGAGCGTTCCCATCAAGCTCTCTCCTAGTACACTTCATTGGATAAAGCAGTGAAACAAAAGAGCCAAGGGCCAGTAAAGATAAAATTAATTTATTTGCCCTCACAGCTTCATGGACTGTACTGGGGTCCTACAGTCCCATAACCCTGGCCTGCCACAGTGGACTGAGGAGTCCAGGTTTCTGGAGTGCCTGCTCCTTTGTCCAGAGCTGCCTTGAGCTGGGTCCCTCCTGGCCCCATCATGTTCCCACATGCAGAGGGTGCACAGGTTTCCCTGCAACCAACCCAGGCCTGCCTGTGGCAGCAAGGACTGTGGCCTCCTGGGTGACTGCAGCACTGATCCCTATGGGCTGGAGTGGACAGGAAGTCAGGCAGGAGGGTGTGGTTCAGTGCAGAGAGCTGCTGTTCTGTTCGTCAAAAGCCATTTTCCCCAGAAGCTGGCTGTCCAACTCTACCCCACTCACAGGCAGCTGGAAGAAGTTCATTTCAGCTGCTAAGGCTGCCATGGCAGAAGGGTCCTGACCAAACTGAGCTCGCAACATCATGTCCATTTTCTCTAGTCTCCTCTTGAGCCTCTTAGCTTCTCGCTCCCGGATGAGTCGGGCTTGCCGCTTCTCTGGAGTTTCATTGGCCCGCTTCAGCCTCATGGCCTCACGGTCTCGCTGTAGCCTGCGAGCTCGCTGCTCATCTGTCTCCTGCATGCGCTGCAGGCGCTTGGCTTCACGGTCCCTCATGCGCCTGACCTCCCGCTCCTCTGGGGTCTCACTGTCTCGCCGACTCTTCTTGGCTGTGCGTTCTCGTTCAAGCCGTTGTAGTCGTACTTCCAAAGGTTCATTCTGTCGACGGAGGGCCCACTTGCGCACACTGGGAGTCTGTGTTTCCAGTAGCTTGCGGTAGGCAGCACAGTTGTTGCACACAAGCAGAATTCCAGCAGGGTATACTGGAGGACTACAGGTAATGTCCTTCCCTTCAGCACTGGAGGGGCCCTCACTGTGGACTTGGGGTAGGGATTCCATATTAAGTACTTCAGGAAGTTTCTCACTGGGAAGCCAATATTTTTGATGATTAGTATCTCTGTGTAGTAAGCCTCAGGTACCCAGGTAACTGACTTGCCCCATAACCACTAGAAAACTGTTCAAAGTCCACCATTAGGACAGTGGAATGCTTGAAAGACCCCCTTCTCTTCTTTGGACTAGGGTATCTACTAAATTTTAAAGCCCACCTTGAATTAGCAACTGAACCACCTGCCATAGAAACCTACCCAAGGCAAAGCCAGAAAGGCAGTATCTTGTAGGTGCTAAGCAGGGCTGGGCCTGTTGTGTGAATGAGGGGTCTGGAGGTGGAGATTTCCTTCACACAGGTACAATCCACAGCTTTACCTCCTACCTGGCCTTGCCCACAAGGAAACGTAGCTTGTGCATTGTACAACCAAAGCAATGGGATGAGGACAGTGTTTGTCTTCCTGGAAGACAGCAGAGTGTATCCTTACATAGGATCCTCTCAGCATATTGCAGCTTCTGTCTGCTTGCTTTATCATGAATGCTCTTGTGTCTCTGAATCACTTTCTAGTTGGAAATACTCTGACAGGGAAAGAAAAGCAATTCGTTTCCCTTGAGGGACTATCTAGTGCCTACTGTCAAGCTTATCTCCTAATCGCATCACTTCTATTTTCAGATTGGTCTATCAACTCTTTGGCATTACTTATCTCTAGCCTTTCTTTTGACCTGGGAAATCAGCATCTTATATCAAGTAATTTGCTTAGCACAAGATCAGGTGTTCTACTAACCTGTTAAAAGTGGCATGGCTAGTAAAACGGGCTCCACACACAGCACAGTTAGACCGTTGGTCTTCCGAATGGATTAGGAGGTGGCGACCCAATGACCCTGGGGAGCTAAGGGCCCGTCCACAGACAGGGCACATGTAACTCTTGGCACTCACCACTGCTGCAGTATGCTGTAAAACAAAGTCTTAATATGTTAATTTTGTGTTACCTCCAGTACAATCTGCACCCCTTCCTTTTTTCCCCTTAGAATGAAGAACTTGAAACTATCTGTTTAGTCATTCAGGCCACTGCTCATATTTTATTATTGCAAATTCTAACCATATTCAGGGATACATAAAATGGCTTGAAGAATAATGGAGCTCCAGAGCTCTCCAGAGGCTCTTGATAGTTTGGGCTTCCCTGGCTCATATTATGTAGTTACAAGTGTACTTTAAGGTGCAATGAAGGAGTTGGATAGTAGTAGTGGTATGAGCAGGTATTTATGGCGGCCTGCCTTTCCTCAATCCTCTAAAGAAACTTTTTTTTTCTTTTGGTTTTTCAAAAATAGGGTTTCTTTGTGTAGTCCCTAGCTTTCCAGGAACTCACTCTGTAGACCAAGCTGTCCTCAAACTCACAGAGATCCACCTGCCTCTGCCTCCTAAGTGTTTGGATTTAAGGTGTGTCCATAACTATCATAAGGCTGAAGAAATATTTCTAACGAACCATCTTTATAGGTACAATCTATAAAGCTGTCCTTTGTAGTAATGTCTTACAGACCACTAGTAAGTAGGTATGCTCTCAATTGGATTAGGGTAGAAAAGTCTGTTTTTCCTTGTTTGTACTTTCCTTTCATTGGCACCCAAAATATATCATTGTGCATTTTATTTATTTTGTGTGCCTGTAGTGTACCTGCGTATACCACAGTACGTGTGTGTGGTGAAGGTCAGAGGATAACAAGTGGCAATCAGTTCTTCCATTGTGTGGGTCCTGGAGACTATACTCAGGTCATCAGGCTTTGTGGCAGGTGCCTTTACCACCAGAGCCATCTTGTTGACTACCCCTACCCTCTTTAAAAGACATCATTTTTAATAGAAGTTAGTTTCTCTTTCACTACTGATTGTATTAAATAATTTAGGAAAACAAGACCATGGTACTTAATTTCCAAAGAGTATGTGTCTGGGAACTCAGAACCTATTTAGTAAATACATCACCGTTATTTTCTAAGATGTTCTGAAGGGTGGAATGAGTCCAAGCAGAACCAACAGCCTGAGCTTCTTTTGCCAAAGGCAAAGGCCACTGCAGCACCTGAGATCTAAACTGCTTGCATTCAGTCTCAGAACTCCCCTGCCCATTCCATACCTGATACACGTGTGCAATCAGTTGCTCTCGACTCCCACAGTCTATCTGGCAGAGGGGACACTGGCAGAGTTCAAGCAAGGGGTCAGAATTTAGGTTTTCTGTGACCTGCAAATCCATCAAACAGGCAAGTCATTTAAACGCCTCACTAGTCTCTTCCTTGCCCCACCTCTTTCAATGGTCCTACACAGGTGTTAGTTTTAGGTTCCCATATGGACTGAGGATCAAGTACTGTTTGAAAGGAATTAAATTTTCTAGAATCTTCAAGGCTTTCTACCCTGAAGACACTGGACCGTGCAGGGAAAGGGTTAGCTTCCCTTTTGCATATTCCTTGCACAAATACTCAGGAAACAATTTAGTTGGAAGCAGGTTCCACAGCACAGTCTGACTGACTTAAACATGAAAGCTCACTTCAGAGTGCCTCCTAGAGCAGTGCTCACTTGGAAAGCAGTGAGAGCTTTTAGGGTGGAAGGTGTGGATGGAAGAGGGAACTGTTGTGACGAGGACTGCGGGCCACTTGCCTCATGCTCTACTACTTCATTCCCACCACCAACAGGCTGCTCTGCATTTTCTAATTCTTTCTCCACTTTGACTACCCCACCATCTTCCTCTGATGTGTGGGAAGATACTTCATCTTGTGTGGTCTCCTCTTCGTCACCTTCACTGTCACCTGGAACACACAAACTGGTCACTTGTTCTGAGTTTTACAGAAATATATCCTGAGCTGTTGTTCACTCCAGGATTTGCAGCTACAATGAAAAAAACATCTTCAGACTTGAGGTTGTACAGTTTGCATCAGCGCTCAGTGGGCACAAACCGTGTGACTAGAGATCAGCTATTACTGCAGTTTATTATGCCACACACACTAAAGTGGAAGTGTGAGGCAAACTGCACTAGAAATGGTAACTTGCCATTAAGTAATTGTTGTTTATGAAATAGGACTATGTAGTCCAGGCTGGCTTCAGTCTCACTGTATATTCAAGGATGATCTTGAAGTTCTGATCCTCTTGCCTCTTATCTCTCAAGTGCTGTGATTATAGGCATGAACCACCATGCCTAGCAAAGTATCTTACACTTGACACCATACTTCCCTAAGCACATCACACCAAACTCATTCCCGCAACACACAATCTGACAGAGCAACATCTCTTCCTAATTTTATTACTTTCTTACTTACTTGTCTCTACCGTCACCTGCACACTCTCTATGCTGTCGCAGACAATTCTACCCGAGACCACTATCTCTTCTTCCACAACAAACAATACACACTTCCAGAAATAACAAAATTTTATTTCCTCTTATCAATAAGAATGTAAGAATAAATTTGTTTAAACTTATGCAATTTATAGGAAAATAGCTATACACTTCAGTGGAAAAAATGGGATTAGCATAGTAACTGACCTTGGGCAGTTTATAAGGGCGGAAAATGTTCAAGTTTATTGTTTTTGTTCTTTTTATTTTGAGATGATTTTACTGTGCAACAAAGGCTGCCTTGAAGTGCACGATCCTCTTGCCCCAGCTTCCCAAGTGCCTACTCTGCCCTGCCTCCACAAGACAGGGTTTTTCTGTATAGTCCAGGCTGTCCTGAAACTCTATTCAGAAATCTGCCTGTTTCTTCCTGTATGCTAGGATCCAAGGCATGTACCACCTGCTGATCTGTCCACTCTGTTCTCATCTACTAGTAATGCACATCTTAAACTAAATAAAGCCACTTTTCAGTCGGTTCTTTGGCGTATCTAAAGGATAACTAGATGTGAAAGAAGTGGGGGGAGTGTTATTCTTCACTTTAGACATGAGTAACTGTTTTGTTTTAATCTGGGAGGGAAGGATGTGGTTGTGGGGTAATCTACCTGTGGCTAATGAAGCTGCAAGGTATGTGTGAGCTGATTTTGTCTGTCATCTGTAAAATAGAGGGGAAAAAAAAGATTGAGAGGGAACAAAAACCCACAATCACAAATGAGGTTCAGTGTGGGTACTTTTAAAGATCACAGAGGAAGCCACACCTAGGGAAGCTGTCAGTTGGCTGGGGATAGCCCTCTCATTCCTGCTTGGATTCTGGACTTCCTATGAATAGAGTACGCTCTGCACTTACAGTCAGGCCCACATTTCCCCGCTAACAGTGCTACTCAGCTCCCTGCGGTTTTGCATAATTTCTAAATCGACAATACAAGATTTTTCTTTTTTTTGAGACAGGGTTTTTCTGTCCCTTTGGGGCCTATCCTGAAACTAGCTCTTATAGACCAGGCTGGCCTAGAACTCAAGAGATCCGATGCTGGGATTAAAGGCGCGCACCACCACCACCCGGCTGATAATTCAGTTCTAGACAGAACTGGGTTAAATTTCCTTTACTGGCATATTCCTACCACATCACCTGCTGGTAACTAAGTATATGTGTCTATATTAGATGTGCTTGTCATAAGTATGGTATGTTTTCCTCAAAGCTTTATTTCACTTGAGTCCATCTCAGCTATGAAGCACTGGCACAGAGTAAATCATACCATATTTTCTCACCAGCATCCAGTGTGGAGCACTTGTAGGCTTAGTCTAAAGCACTGCACTGCTGATAAATACACTTTTGTACCTTGTCTATTATCGGAATATCTATGTCAGGACCTTTTTTTTTTAAGTATGCTGTCTAGAATGGTATAATTTTTGTTTTTGTCTCTAGAGACAGGGTTTCTCTGTAGCTTTGGAGCCTGTCCTGGAACTTGCTCTGTAGACCAGGCCTGCCTCTGCCTTCCGAGTGCTGGGACTATAGCCTATGGCATGCCTGCAGATGTCTATGCTTACCTGTTCAAGAAACTGCTGTGTCCCATAGGGTTTCTAGAAATTCTAGAGTTCATTTCTTTTCTTTCTTTTTTGTTTTTAAATTTGTTTGTTTGTTTGTTTGTTTGAGACAGGGTTTCTTTGTGCAGCCCTGACTGTCCTGGAACATGCTCCATAGACCAGGCTGGCCTCCAACTCAGAGATTCACCTGCCTCTGCCCCCAGAGTTAATCTGGAATTAAAAGCATGTGCCATCACCACCTGGCTGTAGAGTTCATTTCTTTGTACCTACCTGATTAGCTGTTATTTGTGTGTGGGGGTTGTGTCTATGTGGTTACTGTTGTTTCATTATTAGTTTGGTTAAAACTGTAGAACTCTCTATACAGAGTTCAGAACAAACACACACTCTCTGTTTCTCTCTCTCTCTCTCTCTTGCTCCATCTCTTTCTTTTCCCCAAGTTTACAACTAGTTTAAAAAAATAATCAGGGTTTCACCCTAAACTGATATTAATAACTAACCAGTATCAGGTGCATAACATCAGGAGAGTATAGACATCTTTCTGGGAAATAACACTGTTCAAGTGGTCATGGGACAGATAACGCATGAGCCTTAACTTGTAAGACTACATTTTTCTTCCTTCCTTCCTTCCTTCCTTTCTTTCTTTCCTTCCTTCCTTCCTTTCTTTTTTTTTTTTTTTTTTTTTTTCCAAAACAGGGTTTCTCTGTAGCTTTGGGGCCTTGTCCTGGAACTCGCTCTATAGACCAGGTGGGCCTCAAACTCAGAGAGATCTGCCTGCCTCTGCCTCCCAAGTGCTGGGATTAAAGGTTCTCACCATCACTATCCAGCAATACTAAATGTTTTTTTACCTAATAACACAGAGATCTAGTAAAGGGTTTGGTGTGGGAATACCTGGACTTCAGCATTTTTATATGCTACATCATCTCATCACTAAGCAAATCTGCACAACATTAAAACTAGGACCTCAAGCAAAACTTCAATGACACTCTTATAATTTATTAATAATTAGACCTAATGCAAAGGGATTTTCCTTTATTTGACCTGGCCCATGAACTGCCTGAACACTAACCATTTCTATATTAGAATATTCTATTTCACAACCACCACACACCTATCTATATATGGCACTGTGCCAATTACTAGAGTACATGAGTTATAAAAAACAACATGCTAACCTGCCCCATGTCTCTCTCTGAATGAACATATTCTGACACCGGGGATCCACACATCTTCTTAGAGCTTCCTCCCAACCCCCACGCACAATCCCCAGAGCACACACTCTTAGTTCTTCTCCCATTGCCCTGAGTCATTACCAGAAGGTGCAGAACTCACTGCTACTGGAGTCCTGATCTCTTAGTTGTTGGATAGCTTGTCGCTGACTGCCAAGGTCTCCAGGAAAATCAGTTTTCATCATCGCTTGTCGGGCTTGTTCTTCTAGCCCAGCAAATACTTGATCCCCTGGTGGTCACAAGGAATAACAGTCAGGCCACCAGCGGGGCAGTACATGCCTAGACAAACTAGTTGGAAGGTCAGACCATTCAAAGTAGGAGACAGGCAGGTACCCTGTGGTGGGTTCATTCATCTCCAAGTCATGCTGCTATCTCCAACAGTGTGGCTGCTCTTCCTGGGCAGTAAGCTATCTTAAATCATCCTATTCTTGACCCTTGAAAAGGTGATTAATCTGATTAATCACGACTTTCCAAACTTAATTGAAGAATCTCAATTCCTTGAAACCTTCCATCAGAATTGGAGACACAGGTAAGAGATAAAGTGATGGGATGGAGGCAGGACAACAAACTGGGCAAAAACCTCTGTACCTTATAAACTACCATCATCATGGCCCTAATTCATTCTATCTCACACTACACACAAATGCTTCAGGTAATCCTGAATAAACCTCCATCCCATCTTTCTTCATTCCAAGATGTTTTGGGCATTCCTCTTGCCTTTCTCTAATGTCTATCAAAATTAGCCATAATAAACATGACTGGCTGAGTAACCAATGGGATGGGGAGCAAAAGGAGAGCAGGTAACACTCTAACTCACTAAAACTAATCCTTGACTGAAACACACCAACTAACTTACAACAAATACTATGTATCCAAGTCTCCTTGAGTCAATGTGGCCTTTGTTTTTGCATAAAGTATCCAGAAACTCTGGACCATCCCTGATTTTGCATTTACTTTTCATGAGCTCTGCCTGGGATCCGTGTTATTGGAGACTTAACATTCAAGTGCTTTTTAATTTCCAGGAGACTAGGCATAGAGAGAAAGAAAAAGAGAGTTAGGTTTCTCTTATCTCAGTGAAAATGGAAACTACAGGCCCAATTCCCAGTCAGCAAAGGGAATAATCAAAAACTCTGGTGGGATGTTTGAGTATCCCACAGGACCTTTCTTACTGAGAAGGGAAAGGATAATAAACAGGCTAAGTTTTGGGAGACAGTACAATGATGTATGGGTTGTTCCTTGGTCAGTGTAAAAATTGAAGAGGGGGTCAGCTCCATGATTTAGTTGGTCACTCATTCAGCAAAAATCCATAAACACTACTGTATGTTAAGCACTATAAACACTAATTATAGTTACTATGTGACACTTGCTATTCTAGGCTTTATAAGTACTATATAATCCTCACCTTAATTTTCTCTTTTTTAAATGTAATTTTTTATTATTTGTGTTGGAGGGGAGGTATAGATGTACCATGATGAATATACAGAGGACAGAAGACAAATTCATGGGTTCTGGGGAGTGAACTCAAGTGATGCTTGCACAAGCACTTTTACCCACGGAGCATCTTGCTGGTCCTCTCACCTTGGTTCTTTGTATGGTAGGTATTCCTACTTCCCTACCTATTATTATATATCTTAATAAAATATATTACCTATATGTTATTAAGAGGATGAGCAAGGGTGATGAAGGGATGGCTCAGTAGTAAAGGGTGTGTATTGCTCTTACAGAGTTTGGTTCCCAGTCCCCATACCAGAGGCTCTCAGCTGCCTATAACTCCTGCTCCAGGGAATACAACACCTCTGACCTCCACAAGTACCTGCACTTATATGTACATAAACACACAAACACATAATTAAACATAAATCTTTTTTTAAAAAACAGAAGAAAACTAAAGTCTATGGTAAATCCAAGTATTGAGGTCTGTACAACTGTATGTCCTTCCTGGGCCCTCATTTTTCATCTTTAGTGTCCATTTTTCCTGTGATGGTGGCTAAGCCTAGGGCTTTCTATATGCTAAAAACATACTTTAGCTACAGTGAAATCCAGACTTCCCATGTGCTGCCAATGGAGGTATAAATTCAATGTCATAGGGGTTTCACAGTAGGTCTGCTAACAACAAATACTTGTCTCTGTGTGACAAGACTGGCTCCAATCAAAGTATTGGTGTTATCTTCATTATCAGGCAACAACAATTTAAATATCAAAATGCTTTCAAGGCCACGGTATGACAAAAGGAAATATCCAGTTCTGATACTGTTGTCATGAGTCATCATGCCTGGGTTAGAGAAGCTGACATTATGGCAATTATGACTCATCCTGTGGGTAAGGATGGAGGTGGGGAGTGTGTATTCCTAGGTACACAGATCTCAAGAAAAGGAAAAATGAGCGGCTTTAAGACTACGTTCACATGTTTTTGTCTTTCGTTTTTGTGACAGGTTCTATGTAGCTCTGGCTGGCCTGGAATTCATCATGTATCCCAGAATTCACAAGTAGGTATATGCGTCTGCCTCACGAGTGTAGGAATTAAAGGTGTGCACCACCACGCCCAGTCAGTCTTCACAATTTCTAAGATAACACATGGCTATAAATTACCGCTAAAGAAGGCAAAAAATAAACTGTACAGAGTGCTTTTCCTTCCTTCTCTGCAAAAGTAAAGTATTTCATTTCTCCATATTGATTCCATTGAAACAAAACAAAAACAACTGTGGCCAGCAGTTACTGAATTCCTCTAGGTTGCTTCATGGTTTTGGACCTAATCTGGCACTAAGGAATAAATTATATACTGGCACATACTGTAAATGTCAGTCACTATCAGTAATTCTCATCAATAACACTTTAGGTTTGTAAGAAAACTTAGTTATATTTATAACATGCTAGAAATGAACAATAACAAATTTCTGTCACATAGTACCAGTAGAAAGACATCTAGCCGGATGGCGCAATGTAAAAGGAGGCTGGAGAGATGGCTCAGTGGTCAAGAGCACTGGCTGCTCTTCCAGAGGACCCAGGTCAATTCCCAGCACCCACATGATAGCTCACAACCACCTGGAACTCTGGTTCCAAGAGATCTAATGCCCACTTCTGGCATGGGTACTAAGCATGCAAGGCAAAACACCCATATACATAAATTAAGTTTTAAAAGATATCTAAAAGTAGATGAATCTTTCAAAGTGAGTAGTAATTCAGTTTAATCTTTATCAACATGAACTCAGAATTTAGTTTTGTCTATTAAGTTTAAATATTCAGACCTTTACAGAATGGAATCTCTTCAATATGACTTCCTTAGGGTTCTTGCTGGCAGTCTCAGCTAGGGAACTTGGGATACGCTATTTTTTTTTTTTTTCAGTACTATAGAAACACAACCTACTCTTTTACTCCATTCCTGACTATGGAAAAACCTAAAATAAATATTATTCTTTAAGGCTGTTCCTATTTTAAATAGCACCATAAAACAGTACGTAAGTATTTTTAAATCTTAAAGGAGATCTTATCAAACTTCCTAAGAAGAGTCAGTAATTTTTCCAGAAGTCACCTTTACCTAATCTCCAAATCCAACTATCCAGAGATATCCCTTGGTGAGAAGACAGTGAAAGCTGCTAAGAAAATGTGTTACACTGGGGCTACTGAGATGGCTCAGTGGGTAAAGGCACTTCCCACCATGCTGGAGTCCAATTCCTGGAACCTACATGATTGAGGGAGAGAATCCATAGTTAGCTGTCCTCTGATCTTATTTATTTTTTATTATTATTATTATTATTATTTTTAGGGGGTTTTCTGTAGCTTTGGAGCCTGTCCTAGAACTAGCTCTTGTAGACCAGGCTGGCCTTGAACTCACAGAGATCCACCTGCCTCTGCCTCCTGAGTGCTGGGATTAAAGGCCTGCGCCACCACCATTCAACTTGAATTGCTTATTTTTATAATGTAGAATTATTACTTCTAATCTTGAGACTTATAGAATAGGTTCAAACTCTCTAGTTTCCAGATATTAATGCAGGGTCACCTTCTTATTAAATGTGGATATTTAGCTGCCTATTAATAGCCAGGTTCCACAGTAAAATCCAGGTACTCCTCTCTCTGTTTTCTCTTTTTAAATTTGGTATGAAATGTAAAGAGTTTTTATTTCACTTTTGCCTTGGGATTCAGACTGCTGAAGAACAAGGCTGTGAAAGCTAGTTTGGAAAAAGAAGAAAAAGATCAAGGTAAAGTCTTGGACAAAGATTTGCTTTTTTTCCCCTCTGGTCCTTAGTACAATTTAGTAAATGCAATTCTGGGCTGCCTGAAATTACAGAGTTGAACGTTCGTTCTCTTAAGTGAGCAGATGTCTGTTCAGAAAAAGCAGCAGTACTGGGAGAGGGGTGCTTTGGACTCCTTTCCAGCTGGCAATGTGTAACCCAGGTGCTGTCTATGCTGGGAACAGCAATTACATCTCAGGAATGCTAGCAGCATGAACTGAGACAAAGCTCCCTGGCTTCTCAGAAAAGACAAGACTTTGACGCTTTTTCAGTGCTGAAAAGCTTTCAGCTGCAGCTTCCAGTCTCTCAGTACCTTGCCACCTGAAAACAGTGTCTTAAGGAAAGGTTTTTCTTGGTGGTTTCCTTGATTCCCGCACATGAAATCTGAGTATACAAAGGGCTGTATTTCCAAATTCTCCAAACAGTTGAGAAACTTATACTCAGAAAGGGGAGAAATGGAAAAGTGGGTGAGGCAGAAGGTCTGAAACACACGGTTTCAATCCAGCAGCAGTTTCTCTACAATGAATAATTCTGGATTTTTAATCCTAAAATTTTGCACTGAGTCTGCTAAGCAGATGGTAATGGGCTGTCCGGATGATTTGAATATGAAAACAAAGTGTGTGCTGAAGTGTCCTGCCACTAGCTTCTGAAGTACATCCAAGAAACAGTACCTGACTGCTACCTGCAAGTTTCTCCTCCCCCTGCCCCGCCCCAAAGACAGGATTTCTCTGTATAACCGCTGTAGCTGTCCTGGACCTTGCTCTGTAGACCGAGCTGGCCTCCAATTTACAGAGATCTGTCTACCCTTGCCTCCCAAGTGCTGGGATTAAAGTGTGCCCCACCACGGCTGCCTCTCTTGCTTTTTCTTTTCTCTTCTCTTCCTTCTTTCTTTCCTTCCTTCCTTTTTCTTTCCCCCTCCTCTCCCTCTCTCCTTCCTTCCTTTCTTCCTTCTTTTTTTAGAAGACAGTGTTTCAGAGGCTGGAGAAATGGCTCAGTGGTTAAGAGTACTGGCTACTCTTCCAGAGACACCCACATGACAGCTCACAAGTGTTTGTAACTCCAGTTCCAGGGGATCTGATGCCCTCTTCTGGCCTCTGTGGACATCAGACATACATGTGGTACATAGACATAGACAAAACACCCATACACATAAATAAAAATTTAAAAGTAAAATGAAAAACAGGGTCTCAAGCATTCCAGACCAGCCTCAAACTTTCTTGAAGCCAACAATGACTCTCAAGTCTAAATCCTACTACCTTGGGGCTGGAGAGATGGCTCAGCGGTTAAGAGCATTGCCTGCTCTTCCAAAGGTCCTGAGTTCAATTCCCAGCAACCACATGGTGGCTCACAACCATCTGAAATGAGGTCTGGTGCCCTCTTCTGGCCTTCAGGCATACACACAGAAAGAATATTGTATACATAATAAATAAATAAATAAATAAATAAATAAATATTTAAAAAAAAAAATAAATCCTACTACCTTCACCTTTCCCAGTATTAAGATTACAGACATGGCCACTGCGCTGTACCTCATATCCAGGGTTTTATGCACGGTAGGCAAGCACTCTATCAACTGAGCTACAACCCCAGTTGTACAGTGGGATTTAAATATTTTTTCTTTTTTTTTTTGGTATTGGGGATAGAACCTAGAGCATTCATAAGCAAGCACTTTACCCTCAAGCTGTATGCCAGCATCTAGAAGTCTTAATATATCCATTGAGTCATGCTTTTAGCTTCAGGCCACACAGTCATTCCAGAAGGCTGAAATAATGAAGCTCAGTTCTCTGCTATAATGCAAACCTAGACTTTGAATCCATCATACTTACTATAAATACACAAACAGCATTAAGTTTAAGATGTCTGATTCATTCCATGTCAGGTGAGAAGAGATTCAAGTGGTCAAAAACTAGAATTACCTCCTTTTGCCTGCCATTGTCATGAGCAACGAGAAGGTATTGTTTTGAAAAGGACAGGGTCAGCTTCAGTCCCCAGATCATAAATAAATAAAAGGTGTTCAGAAACCAGCAAATCTTAGTGTTCTGTTTCCTTTGGTCAAACTGAACTCATCACTTGAAAAGACTGTCTCTGCCCAAAACTATCACTGAAAACAGTGCCTCTCCAGGGCTCACTGTTTAGGTACATCTGAGTATTTGTGTACATAGTCCCACAGTAAAGGGCCTCTTAAAGGACCACTACTCAGAGTCTGAGAAGCCCCATCCACTCTACACAGTATAACATTTGCAACTATGGATGAACAGGTATTTTCCCATCCTCCATGATCTGTTTGTCCATGTGGTTTCCAACTCCAGTACCCGCCCCAGTTTGTTCTGGCTCTGGCTGTCTTATGGTGTCAGATGCAACTGATAAATATAAGCTATGCAGACATAGGCACAGGCCCTAAGCCTTTGTCACTCCACAAGCAGTCAGTCATGTCTGGGGAACCCTGGGGTGGATGGCTCACACAGGCGATACCCTTTGCTCTCTACATTCGGGCATGCTACATCTGTTTCAGCATCGACATCTCAGTCTTCCAGAGTTGCTCACCTTTATATTAAGCAGCCTTGCAAATCTACCTATCCTGAATAAAACTGGAAGCTCTCACCTGGTTCTAGCTTATTCAACATTTCCAGGACTTAAACAATGATTGTACATGAAGGTTTGCTACCCAATGTCATTAATGTAAGATGTCAAAGCTATCATAACTTCTTTGGTCACACTGTTTTCAATGAAATTTAAGTCACCTTAATTTCTTACATAATCAATCCTTTCCAATGTTTTTGTTTACTTCTTGCTTTAAAAGGAAAGTCTTACAGGGTGGGACTGTAGCTGGGTGGTAGGAATACCTGCTGACTATGTGTAAGGCCCTTCACAGAAAGGTCATGTATACTGCCGGATTTTCTTCATCTGTTCTGTACTGTACTTTATTCAATTAGTCCTCCATAACAGACACTTGTATATTTTATGAAGGGTCAGTTAAGAATGCTTCTCTACCCAGATTATAAGAAAATAGCTAATTATCCCAAATCTAATAGTAACTAATTATTTTGTTTGGGGTGTATGTGTGTGTGAATGTGCATATGCATGTATGTAAGCACATGTATGTAGAGGTCAGAGGTCAATGTCTCCTCTATTCAATCTATCTTATATTTCTGGACAGGGTATTTCATTGAACCTAAAGCTTGTTGTGCCAGCTAGACTGTCATCAAGTCCTAAATCCTCCTGTATCTACCTTGTCCCCCAGCATTGGGGTTACAAATTCATACCACTACACCTAGTTTTTTTTAAAATGTAGAATGTGTGTGTGTGTCTGCAAGCATATACTTGAGCGTGTATGCAGACTAAAGAACAACTTGAGGAGTTCTCTCCTTCCACCATGCTGGTCCCAGGGATCATCAGCCTTCAAAGCAGGAGCCTTTTACCCATTGACCCATGTCACTGGCCCTTAAATTTTGGTTTTTTATTACTTTTATATTTACATGGATTCTGGGGATCTTAACTCAGGTCCTCATGCTTATGCAAAAAGCACTTTGCCCACTGAGCCATCTCCTGGCCCTGGTTTTTTGTTAACTGTTTCTCACTATGAAGCAGGGAAATCCCTGACACATACATGCCTGGCCTTAGCAGCTTTCCTTAGCTGAGGAGGGAGAGTTTACAACCCCTCTGTTATATCCTTGACTCTAAAGCCAGAACCAAGTGGCCAAAGCTGCCAAGTTCTGCTGCTTGATGGGGTTGAAACTCGGTCCCCTGTCCAATTACATTTGCATCAGCTTTCTATTGTTGATGGTTTTCTTCATTGCTGAAGATTTTCTTTAGTCTTTTTCATAAGGTGGAAATTTAGCTGGATGAGGTCTTACCGAGGTCACATAAACTTTAGGAGAAATAAAACTTCTGCTTACAACAAGTCTCTGTGTTCCCTCAAAGATCACATGTACTTCCTTTCTTTTTGTCCAAATCCACCTTTCATCCTCTAAGGCCATGTTTAAGTTCATGCTCTAGGCCTCTTCCATCAAGCATTCCATTGCTACTGCAGTCAGCAAAATTATTATTTTATTTTATTTTAGTTGGTTTTTTAAGACAGGGTTCCTCTGTTTAACAGCCCTGGCTGCCCTGGAACTCCCTCTCTAGACCAGGCTGATCTCAAACTCAGAGATCTGCCTACCTCTGCTTCCCAAATGCTGAGATTAAAGGCCTGTGCCACCACTGCCCGGTTTGTCTTAACTACTTTTAACTTCTGTGGTATACATAGTCTATAGTACCCCTCTGAGACATACAGCGTATACTCGCTTGTATTTGTATGTTTCTTCTGTGTTTATGTGTAGCTTCATTACAGTTTAATTATGTTATATTGTTTTATAGCCCTGAAACCTAGCATAATATTTTCACAAAGTTTCCTGCAAATGTTAATATAGTATTAAGAACGAATAATGCATCTACCCCTTAGACAACTTAGACATGACTAGAGTAACGTCACGTTTCAAATCCATGTATGTAAGCCTTTAACCCTTTCTTTTCCTCCACAAATGAGTGCGAGCCTCACCCTAAATTTAGGTTTCTCTTTCATTCTGACCCTTATCTTCCCAGGTTCCAGAGGACAAAGCCCAGTACTCACAGTGAACTTTATTTGGATTTGTCTGTTTCCTACGGGACATGTTTCCCTGATATAAAAGCTCTGGTCTTTCCCAGTTTCACCACTGGATATGTCACTACCTCCTTGTGAGGTGCTAACCTGCAAAAATAAAAATAAATAAAAAACAATATTGTTAGCCTGTTATTCTCCCCAGAAATTACAAAATTAGAAATTTTCAAGACCTTAAAAAATACCTAGAGCATATAAAACTCACCAGATATAAATAACTGAGCTAATAAAATGAAAAAAAAAATAAGCTGGGTGGTGGCAGCACACACCTTTAATCCCAGCACTTGGGAAGCAGAGACAGGTGGATCTCTGTGAGTTTGAGATCAGCCTAGTCTACAGAGTGAGTTACAGGACAGGCTCCAAAGCTACAGAGAAACCCTATCTCAAAAATAAAAAATAAATAATAAATAAATAAATAAAATAAATAAGGAAATACATTTCTAAGTATCAAGGTCCCAAGAAGCCTAAGGGGTGACTATTTTAGAGGACTTAAAAGAGATTTCTCTAAAACTATCTTTGGAACTTAGACTACTGAGTGGTCACAGTCAAGACTGCAGGACAGAAAAGGATGCAATTCAGGCAATCGAGGTTAGAAGTACTGTGGGTTAGAGGGATCACTCCCACAGATGTGAGGAAAGCAAAAGCATAACAAAGACCTGTAGCAGCTGCCCTGTCACGTGCAACCAGAAGTCAAGGCCTGAAACTGTACCTCTAGATGGTTTTCTAAGAAACAGTGTTTAGAAGTAGCAAAGGTATCACTTATCTGCAATACAAGCACACTACCAGACACCTAGCATGATGGCACCAGAGCAAGTCAAACTCCCACCACTCAAGACAGGCTCTCACCAGAAGAGAGATGATATCCACACTGTGGAGTACTAGTTCAGTCTCCCAGTGTGGACCAACTGGCCCTGCTCGTATGTTCTGGAGAGGTGGTCAAAGATCCTAACTTTATAGCCTCTTCTCAAGTCTGCTGTGTAACAAGGACACCAGGAAGCAGTAAGAGAAACACTGCTGAGAAGAGCAGCAGAGAAGGCACCTGCCCCTGACAAAGGAGCAGTCTGAAGTTCCCCTAAAGACTGGTTCAGCTGTAAGCACGGGAAGAGGCTCTGATGTGGATTAGTGCAGAAGCTGTAGCCTTGTCTTTGAAAGACAGAGAGGGTTGTGGATGTCATACAGGTAGAGCACTTGTCTAGCATGTGTCAGGCCCTGGGTTCCATTCCCAGCACCATAAAACAAGACAGACAAACGGACACCAGAGTGAACAAATGTAAACTGAAAAGAGTCTTTTCTACCAAAGTTAGGGGTGTGCATTTAGTCTTTCCCCAACTCCTTTCAGTCCCTGCCCTCTTAAATTGTACTCACATATAGAAATTATGTAGTTTATTACTTTAAGAGAAACTACTAGTTTACTTTGCACTCTAGTTAATGAAGACTCACCTGCTGATGCCAACTAACTCTTCTATGGAACTAGAGAGGCCCTCAAACCTGTAATCAGATCCTGCCTCCCCTTACCAAAAGAAGAAAGAAACCGCAAATGGCAAAGACAGGCCTCCACAGGAAGTGGCAAAGGAAGCAGCTTTCAGGCAGTCTTCTATCATATCTGCATACCAAACACAGTTCTTTTCAGACCTTCAATTAAAAAAAGGAAAATAACTCCTAATATGTACAATAGAAAAACCAATTTTAGACAGCAGCATACAGATATCTAATACAAAAGATATATATTATCTGTGTTTTTTTTTCCTTTTTTTTCCCTTGGAGATATAAGTCTCACGCATCCTTAACTGGTCTTAAACTGGGTTGGGTGAGTAGCCAAGAATGACCTTGAACTTCTGAAATTCCTGTCTCAAGAAGACAGGCAGCCTTCTTTCCCAGTTTGAAGTGGTGCTGGGGACTGGAGCTGAATATGACTTTTGCATACTGGGCAAGCACTCTACCAACTAAGCTATACACCAGTTGTAGGGGGTGGTCACTCTTCTCCGGCTTCTTCTCTCCCCTGCCTCTACTCTTTTTGGAGACTTGGCCTTGACTTCAAACCCCTGGACTCAAGGGACCCTGCAGCCTCAGCCTTCTGACTAGTGGATTAGAGGTGCGCATCACTACACGTGGTTTATTCTTTTTAGACATTTTAACACAAGCTGTGAATGAATTATCACACTTCAGATCTTTTTCTCCATGTCCATGGAATCCCAAAGTGGAGAGCTGAATGAAATGCAGACTGTCTATCTTCCTACACTTTCTATTGTATAATGAAAAACAAATGAAATCTCATCTACATTTACCCCCATAAAGATCAGGAACTGAAGCTCTGAGAGAGAGGTAATGAAATCTATTTGAAAGAATGCCAAGTAGCTTGAGCCAAGTAACTACTTAGATCATCTTAGCAAGACAACAGCTCAATACTAAAGCTCCACGGCAAAGAGATGAAATCTGCAGCCAGGAAGGCAGCTGCATCGCATCCACTACGTCTTTAGGTCCTCCTAGCGGCCCACTGGGGAACTGACCAGATGGCACCTCATGGGACTTCACACCTGAAGAATCAAAGAAAAAATAAACACACACCTTCCCTTCCCACAAAAGAAAGCCAAGCCACAATAATTAAAACAGCCACCAGAAAAAAAAAGTCCGGGGGGAACCCTTAAAAATAAGTAAGAAACTGACAAATGGCCCTGGAACATCACAATAGCTGAGGTTAGTTTTATAGGTGGCAACCCTATTAAAACACAACAAAACAAAAAAACCCATAGGTACATTGTCTAAAGGTCACTTGGTCCCTTTTAACTTTCGCTGCCCAAATGTGAAATTTAAGCTGGGAAGGTAACTGGAGAGCTAGCTGCCTGAACATATTCAGCTGAAAGGAAACTGGAACGGGAAGAACGGTAAACTAAGGATTAGACCTACAAGGGCTGCTACTTTTAACGGGAGCAGTTCTGTCATCTATAGAGCCAGTCAAGACCTTGGGAGGGCGCATCACCCACTTTCATCCCTGTCTCTGCTCTATCACAGGTGTTAGGGTGTGTGTGTGTGTATATATATATATGGCCAGTCTTTGTGTGTGTGTGTGTGTGTGTGTGTGTAAGGCCAGCCTTAAGAGGGTGCATTCCCACCTCCAGCTCTGGTGCGGTCCCACGGAGCAAAGTAAACTCGCCTGAATCCTACTGATGTGAATCTGCCAAAAAGGAGAGAAGAAGGGTGGTCATATAGCTGTTTCACTGTCCCTCTGTGTGCCATCAGCTGAGATGGTCCCTCTGCTTTCTCGAATCGGAGCACAGGTAAATCCCAGGTATTAAATTGCAACCAAAGGTCTTCCGAGGCGGTCTCAGACCAACCCTCAGACCACTTAGCCTGGTCCGAAATCTAAATTTAGTAGTAGCTCCCCGCCCGTCCGCGCCAGGCCGGCCTGTGCCCCCCGCCCCGTCCGCTCTCCCACGCCCATCCTCCCCTCCCCCAGCTCCACCCCAGCCTGTCAGACGCCAGCCCGCGAGGCCCTCACCCAGCCGCCACCAACACCGAGCCCACCCCTCCCCAGGCACGGGCAGACAAAAGGCGGACGGCGGCGCGGGGCGGCAGAAGCTACACTGGCTGCTGGTTCCCTGCGCTGGGGCGCTTTACCCTCTGCCTCGGCGCTCCGCGTCCCTGGGCCCCGCCTCCGGACAGACAGACCGCGGGACAATGGGCCCCAGCCGCAGCTCGGGCTGGCGGGGCCGGGGCTCTCCGGGACCGGACCCCAGCGGGCAGAGGGTGGCGGCGGGCTGAGCCCGCAGCGGGGAGGCGAGGGGCGTCGCGGTGGACGGACAAAGCCAACGGCAGACAGACGGACAGAGGGGGAAAAAGATGGCGACGCGGGCAGCGGGAGCGCGCTGCTCGCGCTCTCGCAGCGAGTGGGGCGCGTGCCGGAACCTCACCTCTCTCCTCCCGCCGCCGCCCCGACCCCTCCCGGCTCCCGAGGCGCGCGCCTGGCGTTATGGGCGGGGCCTCAGGGAAAGGGTCCGGGAAGGCGGGACTTAGGGAGCATCCAATCGCTGGCGTTCCGGAGGGGCCCCGCCCTCGCCCTGGTACTGGAGACCCTGGCTGAGCACCTCCGGGAGCTTTCGGTAATGCTCTCAACCCCTCCGCGCCCCCTTGGGCGGGTAAACTCCACTCGGCTGTCGACTCCCCTGGTTTCCTGCACCAACATCGAGTTCAGCCACAAAACCCACATCCCCCGACCACAGCTCCACCGCAGGCTTCCCCCTCTCCGTAGCCGAACCTGAGCCACACCGCCCCATAGTCACAAGCCCTCTTCACTCCCACTTGCTCTGGGACTTCTTCAACCCCCAAGGTATTTAAAGTGACGAAAGAGGGGGCCACAGATTCTGTGGGAGGGACTACCTTCAGTTGTCAGAACCTTAAGCTCAGCTCGAAAAGTAGATTTATTTGGGGTGTTTACTTTTCCAACATGATGGTTCTATGCACAGGTCCTGGGTACTTGTGATCCTTGACATCAAAACGGTATTCGGAAAGTGTGCTTGGACTCTCTTCTTTCTGACGCGACTCCTGTGATTGCCTGCCTCACTCCTCCGTTGCCCTCCCTCCATCCCTCTCATTCTCGGGTGAAAAACCAGAGCCTACCACTGAAGTCTCTCCTACTTGGAGAAGTAGAGAGTGCCACAGAAAGAGAAGCCCTGAGTTTAGAAGGCCCAACTTTCAGTACCAGCTCTGTCACTGATTAGTCTGTTAACTGAGCAAGTCTCTGTTGTGAGCCTCTGCTTCCAACCGTAATAGATAATGGAATTCTGGGCCTCTCTTCCCAAGTGGTGCTGGTTACATAAAACGATCTCTGAAAGCCCTGTGGGAGTTTTCTTCTGATTTCCGGCTTCACAAGGGCAGAACTAGTGAGGGTTCTGAATCTTGCTGATAAAATGACAAGTCGAAGTATTTGCATAAAGCATTCTTGCAGATTCTTCTTCCCTGTAATCTCCAACGAGATGGCATTGCCTGTTGCACGAATTCTAGTTGGTCTTAATCAAAACCAAGTTCACGTTGAAAGATCAGAGAAACAAAGCAGCCAGCCCCGGGTCTTACCTCTACCTTAGATTGAAAATTGGCCATGAATCCTCAAACTGAAGACTGAGCCTGAGACCTGTCTTTTCCCGTTTTATATTCCTTTCTAGTGCTGGGATTAAAGGCCTGCCTGGCCTCTATGGCAGACTAATGTGGCTGCTGGGATTAAAGGCACGTTGTGCCACCACTGCCTGGCCTGTATGGCTGACTAGTGTGGCTGCTTTGCCCTCTGATCTTCAGGAAAGCTTTATTAAAACACAAATAATGTATCACTATAATTGCCCACATCTTATGTAGAATGTGCTAGAATAGTTGAATTGAAGAATCTTTGTCCTGGACAATGTTGTAGGTAAACAGCTACATTCATTCATTATTTATTTATTGTGACTAGGATGTCTAAATAGGAATTACTGTTCATTATCAGTCAAGAAAACATTTCAAATCCAAGAATTTGATATGTACACATAACCAGGAAATGAAATAGTCTCACCAAAGCAGTAAGCTTTAGTAAGAATACAAGCTGAAATGACATTCACTTTAAAACTCAGTAATTCCTGATGGCCTATACTTCGAGATGCAGCAAGGCCTTCTTATATCACTGAAATTGACCCGGCCGCCGGAGGGTGGTTCGCAGGCCTTTAATCCCAGCACTAGGGAGGTAGAGGCAGGCAGATCTCTGTAAGTTCGAGGCCAGCCTGGTCTACAAACCTAGTTCCAGGACAGATGGGGATGTTTATACCGAGATATCCTTTCTTGAATGCCCTCCCAAGAAAGAAATTGACCTGACTGACAATTTCAACAAGAAAATTACTAACTGGTAAAGCCTCCAATGAAATGTCTTGAATTTGTTTTAATTTATTGTGTACAGGCCCCAAAGTTACACAGAGAAACCCTGTCTTGAAAAAAACTAAAAGGCCAAGCGGTGGTGGTGCATGCCTTTAATTCCAGCACTCGGGAGGCAGAGGCAGGTGAATCTCTATGAGTTTGAGGCCAGCCTGGTCTATGAGAGCTAGTTCCAGGACAGGCTCCAAGACAACACAGAGAAACGTATCTCAATTATAGTAAGAGTTGAAAAATCTTCCTAATACATTTTTTTTCCTTTTGCTGTTGTTTGATTTCTGTATTGGGTACCAAACCTATGGCTTGCCCAGGCTAAGCACATCCTCAACCACTGGGCTACCTCACCAGTACCGAAATCCATTTTATATTTATTGAACTTCTACAATTATCTCATTAAAGCTTTACATGACAGTAGCAATGATAGGAAACATTTCAGAACCCCAATTAAATTTTTTTTGCATGGATATGTGTGTGTACTGGTGTGTGTGTGTGTGTGTGTGTGTGAGAGAGAGAGAGAGAGAGAGAGAGAGAGAGAGAGAGAGAGAACATTATTTGTGTAGAGGTGTTTGTGTGCAGGTACACCTGTTTATGTGTGTGCATTTAAATGTAGAGGCCAGAGTTTGATGTCACATGCTTCTCTTCACCTTATACAGTCAGGGTCTCTCACTTGAACCCAGAGCTTGGCAGCTTGCTCTGGGGATCCCTGGTCCTGAGCAGTGGGATTACAGGTGGGCTACCACGTGCTCCCAATACTTACATGGGGGCTAGAGATTCAAACTTCAGTCCTCACGCTGTCCGGCAAGCTCCTCATCTACTGGACCATCTCCCCAGACTGTTTGTTTGTTTGTTTTTGAGACAGGGTCTGACTAAGTAGCTTGTAGCTCTGACTGTGCTGATGGAATTCACTGTGTAAATCAGACTGGTCTTGAACTCACAGAGAGATATTCCCCCTCCCCTGCCTCTGCCTCCGGAGTGCTGGGATTAAAGGCTGTGCCACTATGCCTGATTTGCTCAGACATTTAAAAAAGTAAAGTATAATTCATGAGAGCTGGCAAAATGGCTGAGTGGGTAAAAACACTTCCAGACCACAGTCCACCATTCAGGGAAGGCAAGACAGGAACTTGAAGGCTGGCTTCCTTACTGTTCCCACACTATTTCCCAGACCAAGGAATTCACTTCATGGCCCAAGAAGTTCAGCAGGAGATGCTGCTTGCTGGTTGGTAGGCAGGTTTATGCTCAGCTAGCTTTCCAATGCAGTTCAGGAGCTTCTGCCTAGGGAGTGGTGCCACCACCTATTAACAATCAAGACAATCCCCACAGACTTGCCCACAGCTCAATGTCTTCTAAACAATTTGTTAATTGAGATTCTCTTTGCAGATAATTCTAGGTTATGTCAACTTAACAGCTAAAGCTAACCACAGCAAGCAACTTAATACATTCTGCCTCAGATTCCTGGGGCTGGGATTACAAGTGTGCTGCTGTGTCTCACTTGTCTTTTGTTTCTATGTGCATGGGTGTTTGCTTGTGTGTATATATGTGCACCATGTACATGCCTGCTGTCCAGGGCATCGGATCTCCTGGAACTGGAGTAACAGATGGTTGTGTGCCCACCATGTGGGTGCAGAGCCTCTAGAAGAGCAGCCAGTTATAGCAGTATATTATTTGTGTTTTAATAAATAAAGCTTGCCTGAAGATCAGAGTGCAAAGCAGCCGCACTAGTCAGCCATACAGGCTAGGCCTGTGGTGGTACACACCTTTAATTCCAGCCCTTGGGATCCCACGCCTTTAATCCCAGCACTAGGGAGGCGGAGACAGGAGTGATATGGCTGGGTGGAGAGAGGAATATAAAGGGAAGAGACAGGAACTCAATGGAGTCTGGAGTCTGAGGTTTAGGGGAGACAGAGGCAATCTGAAGACAGGATCTCTCGTTTCAGTCTGAAGATTTCATAGAGGTAAGAGCTCTCTAATGGTTGGCTGCTTAGCTTCTCTGATCCTACAGCTCGAACCCCAATATCTGTCTCTGGGTTTTTACTAGCTGTGCTACAGCCAGTGTTATTAATGCAGAGTCACCTCTCCCGCTCCCCACCTCTTCTTTTAAAGCTGGGTTATAATAGTTTTTTAAAATGTAATCTGGACACTAGACCCTTATCAAACAAGTGGTTTCCAAACATTTTCCCCTCCTGTTGTGTGTGCTGTTTTTCTACTTTATAAGTACTGTTGTTCAAAGTGGAAAGCTTCTCTTATTTACACAAAGCCCATTTCTTTGCTTTGGTTGCTGTGATTTGGATGTCCTGTCTGAGAAGCTGTCACCATGTGATGGAAATTCACACCTGTAATGCCTTTGGATAAATTTTATAACTTTAGCTCTTATATTGCTATTTGGTCCATTCTGAATTAGTGTTTGTATAGCATGAAATAGGAAGCTCCAGTTTCATTATTTTGCATGTGATTATCTAATTTGTTTTACAGCACAAGTTAGGTATGCTGCTGCAGGCCTGTAACTTCAGCACTCAGAAGCTGAGGCAGATGGATCTCTTTAAGGCTAGCCTGGACTACAAAGTCAGTCTCTGTGTTTAAAAATCCAAAACAATTTTGCTAGGACATTGATTGATTGATTGATTGATTGATTGATTGAAATGGGGTCTGTGTAACCTTGACTGACCTGGAACTTTATATGTAGACCAAACTACTGCCTCCCAAATTCTGGTACTAAAGGCATGTGCTGCCATGCTCAGCTGGGATAACTTTTGGAGAAGACTTCTTCCTCCATTGAGTTCTCTTGATATCCTTGTTTAACAACAACTGGCCATAAAGCACATAGGTTTATTTTTGGACTTTCAGTTCTTTTCTATTAATGAGTATGTCTATGGCAGCCTCATATAGTCAGTCACAACAAGAATCTCACATTAAAATATCTAATGTGGGGGCTGGAGAGAGCTCAGGGGTTAAAAGCACTGGCTGCTCTACAGAGATCCTGAGTTCAATTCCCAGAAACAACATGGTGGTTCACAAACATCTGTATGAGATCTGGTGCCCTCTTCAGGTGTGCAGGCACACATGCAGACAGAACACTGTATACACAATAAATCAATACATCTTTAAAAGGTCACTGCCTCATGGTCGCCGGTACCACCCTTTCCCAGCCTCTTAACAGTGTAAACCGCTATTCATAGCTGGAAGGGTTCCAAAAACAGGTCTGATGGTTCCATTTATTTATTTAACAGCTGGCCTGTCAGTGAGAAAACTAATTTTATTGAGTTCACACTGTGTTAGATTTTAGCTAAAACCACTAATAGGGATACACACACACACACACAAGACATGGCTAACCAATGAAATCTTATTTGTCAATTTCTGTCCTATAAAAAAACTCAGGTTCTCTCTCTTTCTCTCTCTTTCTCTCTCTCTCTCTCTCTCTCTCTCTCTCTCTCTCTCTCTCTCTCTCTTCTTTTTTTTT
>NW_026067927.1:16388427-16463303 GCF_014885135.2 Alexandromys fortis
CATCTGTAAAAAGGTCTGGTGCCCTCTTCTGGCCTGCAGGCACACACACAGATAGAATATTGTATATATAACAAATAAATAAATAAATATCTTTTAAAAATCTATTTACTTCTAGGGTTTGAACAAGGTTACTATGATGCCAGTGATCCTAAAAGTTATTCAGTTATATAACGTAGTGCTGTGGGCATGGGAAGATAAAAATTTCCATGCTTTGTGTTAGTGATGTAAACTGATACTTCTATGAAAGGTGTTAGGCAATACTTATTAGAATAAAAACATACCTACTCTTTGGCCCAGTTCTTTTGTTTCTGGGAATTTACCCAGGAAGTACAGTTTAAGCTGGTAAACATCTAGTCTCTGCATTGTTCATAAGCAAAATACTGGAAATAACCTAAATGCCCATCAGTAGAGCTCTGCTTAAATATTTATGATTCCAGACCAGGTGTGCAATTTCAGCACTTGAGAAAACAAATCAAAACAAAAGAAAGATAGAGAGTTGGAAGACAGAATGGGCTACATAGCAAAACCCAGTCTCAAAGAAAAATTACAGTCCATGTATGATATTATATATCCCTTTAGAAGGATAAGAATTAATTCAGAACATTTAAAACAAAACAAAACTGGGTCAGGTTTGCCTTGAACTGTCAAGGTAATTAGGGATGACCTTGAACTACCGACCTTCCTGCCTCTACCTCCAAGGGCTGGGTTTACAGGACTGCAGTCATCATTTCTTTTTTCTTTTTAAATTTTATAAATTTTATTATTCAAAAAGTTTTCAAATAAGTCCTTGCTGTCCTAGATCTATGTAGACCAGGCTGGCCATGAATTTACAGAGATCCTCCTGCCTCTGCCTCTCCACTGCTGGGATTAAAGGTGTGTACAACCACACTCTGCAAATTTATTCCAACTTTTTGGTTAATGGCTCTGAACATCTTTTAAAAGTTATTTTTAAAATTAAATGACTGTTT
This sequence comes from Alexandromys fortis, assembly GCF_014885135.2. Lineage (NCBI taxonomy): Eukaryota > Metazoa > Chordata > Mammalia > Rodentia > Cricetidae > Alexandromys > Alexandromys fortis. The sequence goes on from NW_026067927.1 coordinate 16,389,396, forward strand.
CTGAATGTGAATGCAGGTGCTCAAGGAGGCCAACAGAGGGCGTCGGATCCCTTGGACTTGGAATTAGGTGGCCATAAGCTACCTGTCACAGGTTGGTCCTCCTGAAGAGCAGTATGATGCACTCTTAGCCACTGAGCCATTTCTCCAGCTGTGACTTTGAACATCTTAAAACATGCTAAATGTAGTGACGACACTACAGAATTCATTGCCATCCCATTAAACCATTACCGGTTTTTTTCTGGCTGCTATTTTAGGCATTTCTTACATTAAAAGATGTCTCTGTACAAAATCGCAAAATAATATTTGTTATCACCTAGTTCATAATCTAATGTCTCCATTTGGCTCAAAAAACCCCGTAATTTATAATTGTTTAATTTGAAACTGCATCTAAACAAGGCACACACACACATTTATACCTTTGGTTCGGTGTCTCTAAGCACCTTAAATCTGAACAATTGGCCAATTTTTTAAAAATGATTTTTTTTAATGTTGTGCTGGTACTTACTGTACTATCCTTGGAGCCAAACAACAGCCACCTTTAGGAATTTAGCTGTGCCCACAGGCAAAGATCATCCCCGCATAGAAAGACAAAGACGTTGGGTATCCGGGTACTCTGTATCACCTAATCTGCCCTAATTGTATGTGGTCTGGAGAGGGGCTAGAGTATAGACTGGGGACCACTAGGTGAGTGGGCTCCATCTGTGAGGGAAGCCTTCATTCCTACTGGGTAAAAACTTTCCAATGCAGTCTTATTTGGGGGAGAGTGATCACCCACACTGTGTAAATAAGCCTAATAAACTAATTTGTGTTTCAGGAGCATCTTTCATAGCATTGCACTTGTTGTTGAGACCTGGGAAGGGGGTAGTTTAGTCTGTCAGAGGATTTTTTTTAAAGCAATAAATACCATGATCTTGTTGCAGTACAACTTGTATATGCAAATGTTTAATGTGGGGGAGATCCGAACATTTTAAGGGAACCAAATATTGTGTATTCTGGGCTTCTGGAGCTTTGAAGTAAAGCTCATGGTTACAAATCCATTCAATCCTCGTAGTAAGGTAACCCGCAGTCCCGTTTTACGACTGACTCAAGACAAGCCCCAGTTCTGGTCTTTGTAGCTGTGGCCTCTATAGCAGAGCCGAGAGCGAGAGTACTGGAAGGCTCTTTCACTCTAAACCCAGAAAAGTTTCCTCTGAATACAGATAGAAATAAGAGCAAGTGGCGGCGGCGGTGGATTGAAGGGAGCGTTAGTGAAGGTGCAGGTCGCAGGTAGAGCGCGGTAAGGCAGTACTCAGACCCGGTATGGGAGCGGAAGGGAGAACCAGCATCGGTAAACAGGAGCCGAGAGGCCGTGGGAGAAAGTCGGCTCAGCAGCGCTGAATCCCGCCTAGCCACTCCTCAAAGGCCGATGCTCCAGGTCCGACCGCTGGGCGAGCGAGGCTGGCACACAACCGGGGACGTTTGCGAGGCAGCCTGCAGCCGGTTCTTCCAGGGGCTGAACGATCTGGGGCAAGGGTACTGGGCACAGACTCCAGGAACAGATTCCACTCGCATCACCGCGCCCCGGGCAAATTGCAAGGCACTCCCCCTAGCCCAGTGACTCAAGTCCCCGCGTGACTTGCCGAATCAAGTCCCGCGCCTCCGCGGTGGGAAATAGTCCCCAGCCCGTCCGGCTCCGAGAGGGTGGGAACCGCGGAGTTCTCGGAGCGACACCGCCCAGCGCTGTGCGCGCAGCCAATCCCTGCGAGGGAGGGCGTGGCTAAGACGCCCGGTGGATTCCTCCGCCCGGGTTCGCGGTGATGAGGTCGGGGGAGTCGCCATTTTCGACGCGAAGCGGCTAATCGGAAGTCTGTCTCTTCCGTTTTCACGTCTGGATTCCGCCAGGTGAGCGTGCCCTCCGTAGCCATGGCAGCCTCGTCTGTCTCCTCGTCCTACGCCCCGCCCTTCCCCGGACCCCAGCCGTCGCCGTGTCGGCGGGGAAGAAAGCCCTGACAGTCGGAATCAGGCCCGACGTCGGGCTCGGGCCGCGGGGAGGAGGTGGGGCCGCTGAGACCGGTGCTGGCGTCGCTGTCCCCGGCGCCTCTTTCCCCGGGCATGGCCTGGACTCTGAGCAGACACCCCTCTGCCGTGTCGTCGGGTCGAGACTTTCTGGCAGGCCTTGTGTCCCGCCCCGGTCGCTGCGGAGGGAGTCAGATCCCGATAGCCGCTGTTCCCCGCGCTGCTCTTCCGGGTACTGGGGTCAGGACTTGAACTAGGGTGCGGACCTCGCTCGGACTAGGACAGCAGAGGGAGGCTCTCGGTGCTTTCTGTCCGCTTAGTCTGATGCTCAAAGGAGTTTGTAATTTATTTGTTATTGCTCTTACGCGTTCGTGTTTAATTGAGCTTTGTTTTTCATTATGAGAACAAAGCAGTGTAACTTTCAAATCTGAACAACAATCAACATGCCATCTTGTTTCAGTCATATTTTTCCTTATGCGTATATTTTTTCCAGCTTATTAAAACCTGAGGTGATAACTTTATGTATGTATGTATTTTTCGAGACAGTTTCTCTGTGTAACAGTTCTGGCTGTCCTGGAACTAGTTCTGTGAACCAAGGTGGTCTCAAACTCACAGAGATCCACCTGCCTCTGCCTCCCGAGTGCTGGCATTAAAAGATTGCGCCACCACCGCCTGGCTATGAGGTGACCCCTCAAGCTTTTTGATCCACAGACCTTCTTGGGGGACCTCACAGCGCTCTTGTTTTTAAGTCATGCAGCCTTTTAACATTCTCACTTGATAAAAATACACTCTCCCTCCTCCTCCCTCCGGTGACTTTGTAGCCCTCTCTTTTCTTCCTGTACCTCTGGTTTCTACATGACCTGCACCCCTCTAGAATCCTCAGGTAGACTCTGGTCTACTTAAGCTCTAATCAGGATCAAGTCCCAGTTTTATGTGGCGTGTTGTGGTTTAAAGTAAAACTGCGAAACAAGGTGTATTCTGTATAAGTCAGTTCAAACCCAGGAAAAGTAATGCATTCCAGCATTCCTGCTATGGTACAGATGTCAGAAGTCCAGGCAATTAGTATGGAAATTGTTAAGCAGTCATACAAATAAGGGTTTTATAATGTGATAGGATTGTAAATGGCGAAAGGATAATGGTGCGTAGTCCCCACCTGATGAGAGCCTTTGGGGTCCAGTCCCTAGACCCTCTTCAGGGCTCAGATTGGACACCACAGCAAGCGAAAGGGGCTTTTTTCTTTGGGTATCTGAACTAACTAATGCTCTCACTCTCTGCTTTTCCAAATTAGTCTCTTTATTCTTCGGCCTCTATTCTGATTCCCCTGTTCTACTTCTAATTTTCCCTAGCTTCTTCTTTTTTTCAGCCTCCAAACTTTTCTACAAGAGGCTTGGAGTGATTAAAAAAAAAATTACAAGAGTTACTTCTCGTTGGTCAAAAGCACATTCCTAGGATAAACCATTGGCAGGGCAGTACAAGGCTCCAAGGTTACAAGAGTAGGACCATGACCAGGTGGGGGATATGGGGGTGGGTGTTGGGGGGCACAGTGCCCAGTGACAAACTTTGAGACATAGGTTTATTGTCAGCAGATTGACAAGTGAAGAACTGGCATGCTTTTCTTAGGGTGCTTTGTGTTGTAACCTTGTCAGAGTCTGTGACTCTGACCTTGTGCATAGCTGTACAGTTTTAAACTATTTACAAAAAGTCTTTAGTCTAGTTTGAACTTGCTCTGCGGTGAAAGCAAGCTAATTGTGTGCAGTTAGTAGTCTGAGCAAAAGGAACAGCAGGCTTTTAAGTGTCTATAGTTGTTGTGGGACAAATAGATTTAGCTATGAAGTATGTCCTAGTATATTTTCTATATATCAAAATTATATAGCTAAATAAAACTCATTTTCCTGACCACTCACAGATATATATGCCCATAAGATTGAGACACAATCATGAGATTACATATACACATTGCATGAAAACATGGTGATGGAAGATATCACAGCTATTATTGCACGAGTGAAGTTACAGATGAAAGCAACGGTTTTCAGTAGTAGTAGGCCCTGCCTCGCAGGGTTCCTTTGTCTGAGAATAATTTCTCTGGTGGGTTGACATCTGAATTATCAATTGCTATAAGCTGTGATTGCGTCGTGATCCACAGTAGCTCGTGATAAATGCTCACCCACCTACAACTTAATATGTCTTCACAACTTTGAGTCATTGTGGCAGGTCTGTTACCCTAGAGTTTAGAGGCTGAGGCAGGAGGACTGCCATGAGTTTGAGGCTAGCCTAGGTTAGAGTGAACTCTAGTTTTAGAAAAAGCAAAAGAATCCAGTAAAAGCCAACCAAAAATGTACACCCTGAGAGTTTTCTGCAATGTGTTAATATTTTAATAAAACGTTAAAGATATCTTATAATGCCGGTTCATTCCAGCATTGGTAACTTCTTGAAACTGATGGCGCCTGGACTCCCAAGCCTAGTCTTTGTTGTGAATTTCACACATTGTTGTTGGTTGTGTGATTCCTTTATTGAAATTTCAGTCTTTTTTGTTGTTTTTGTTTTTTGTTTTTGAGAAAGGTTTCTCTGTGTTGTCCTGGCTATCCTGGAACTCAGCCTGCCTCTGCATCCCGAGTGCTGGGATTAAAGACGTGCACTGCCACCACCACTCAGCTCTGAAAATACCAGTCTTGATTGGTTTTGTCAGCAAATATTTGACTAAACTATATCGTATGAAAGTACAGTAAACTTGCTGGCAAACTGTACAAATAATCCATTGAAAAAGTTGATTTATGTGTCTTGGAAAACACGTCTTATTAGCGTCCCAGCGTGTGTGCTGCCACTGTATTGCATCACATTTCTCTCTTGGTTCTTTGCAGCTATGGACTCTAACGCTGGTTGATGAGGATCTTTTGTGTCTGTATGTGTCGTAATGGAGGTTTCAAGAAGACTGTTGTTTCAGTGTTTTGGGGAGCAGTTCTTGATGCAGCAGTCTCTATTTTCCTTCCCTAAATAATCTTAAATTCTTCTCTTTATTCCTACTAAGAATGAAGAAGCCTCTAAGGATCTGGTTGGTGAGAAACTAAGTTTTGATTTTGTTAAGGATTTGAGTAAAATCAGGAATTGACAGATGCTTAGAATACTAAGTGAGGCTGATGATCCATATATGACTCTTATTAATGAAAATAAAAATGGCAGCACAGTCACAGTAGGCTCTTCCTGTATGAGCAGGGTAGGAAACTGAAAGCTGGTTTTCATGATTTATTCATTAGGCCCTGTGTTGTGGTTGTCCATTGTTTAGTCTCAGATGTAAGCTCCTTGAAAGCTGCTGTCGGCTTTCATTGAAATTTCTCTTTTTCAGCTGGGATGTAACTCAGTGGCAGAACACTTACCTATCATATATGTTCCTGAGTATTTTCATCCCAACATGGCAAAAAAAAAAAAAAAGTGTGAGTGGTTAAACTAGGAAAATTATATTTAGTTAAGTTTCCTCATAATCAGCATAACAAGTACTAAGTTTTGGGCAAGATGCTCTGCTCTGCTCTGCTCTTTGGTTGTATATGTGAAATACTTGAAGGCCTGAGAAGGCTGTTGGTAAAGTGTTTATAGGTGGTAGTGTTAGCATGTGAATCTGATTTCAGCTGTTTATGATGAGATGGGGCATAAACCTCTTTGGGTTTGTTGTGTTTGGAGTTTTTTGAGTCTCTGTGTGTATGTGTGTTAATTTAAGGGAATTTCTAGCTAATTATTTTCAAGTAGCTTTTTTTTTTTTTTTTTTTTTGAGGCAGGGTGTCTCTGTGAACCTGAGACTTGAGTTTTCTTGGTGAGGCTGGAAGGCAGCAAGCTTCAGTGAGCCTGGCTTCACTTAGATCAGTATTAAGGTTATAGGCATATGTGGGCTTGTTACATGCTTGCTGGGATGCAAATTCCCATGCTCATGATTGTGCCACAAGCACATTTAACCACTGAACTGTCTCTAATTATGTTTTTTTTTGTTTGTTTTTAATCAGTGTTTTTTTTTTTTAATCAGTAGTTTTCTTTTTCATATTGGAGAGTTTTATTGATCTCTCCAGTGTACTGGTTTTTTCTTCTGTCATTTTTCCATTCTGTTGTTGATCCTTTACATCAATATTACTTCTAATATTTCTGTTTGTTTCTTTTAAATTAATTTTTTTTGTAATTTTTGTATGTAGGTAAATGCACCATGAGCATAGCTGTGAAAGTCAGAAAAGGGAACCATATTCTCTGGAACTGGAGTTATGGAGGCAGTTGTGAGTCATTACATTGGTGCTGAGGATCAAGCCCAAGACTGCTTAAGAACCACAGAAATCTTGACTCCCACCCCCCACTAACAACTCTGCATTTTGTCCCAATGTTATCTTTTGCCTTTGTGGTGTTTTCCAAACAGGTGGCTGACAAGGTCAATCCCTGTAATAAACTTTCTAACACCATTTCTTTCTTTGAGTCACTGATGAGAGTTATTTTAATTAGTGATATGATACTTTCTCTGAGTTATAACACAAGGCAGTAACTATTTTTTTCTTTTTCTATTTATTTATGTGTATGAGTATTTTGATCAAATGTATGTCTGTATACCATGTGCATGCCTGGTACCCAGGTAGGCTAGAAGAAGGCATTGGATCTAGAACTGGAGTTAGAGATGGTTGTAAGCCGTCATGTTGGTGCTGGCAGTTGAATCCAGGTCTCCTGCAAGAAGTGCTCTTAACCACTGAGCCATCTTTCCAGCCCCTGATTTTTTTTTTTTAACTAGTGTATCTCTATGACTTTTATAGTATAGAAGGCATTCCATACGTAGTTGTTATAGAGGATATTTGAACATGTAGAACCCAGTAGTGAACCTCCCGTGCTGTTTCCTCAGGAGTTGTCAATCTTGCCTTTGATACAGGGTTTTTTTTTTTTTTTTTCTGTTTGTTTGTTTTGTTTTTGAGACAGGGTTTCTCTGTGTAGCTTTGACTGTCCTGTAACTTGTTCTTTAGACCGGGCTGGCCCTGGCTGGCTTCGAACTCTTAAAGTAATGGGGTTAAACATGTGTGCCACCACCACTGGATTCTGAGACAGGGTCTTTTTTGTGATGGGGGGGCGTGGTAGTTTGAGATAGGGTTTCTCTAGTAGTTCTGACTGTCTGGACACTTACTTTGTAGACCAGGCTAGCCTCAAACTCAGAGAGATCTGCCTGCCTCTGTTTCCCAAGTGCTGGGACACCACAGTTCTGAGACAGGGTCTTAACTGGAAACCTGGAACTCACCTAGCAAGCTAGGCTGGCTAACTAATGAGTCCTAGGGATCTGCTTGTCTCTGCTTCCCTAGTACTGGGATTACGATTATGTACCACCATGCCCAGCTTTTTATATAGTTCCTGGGGATTGAACTCAGATTGTAAGACTTGAGCAGCAAGTGCTTTGCCAGCTAAGCTGTCTCTGCAGGCCTCTGCCCCCATACTCCTGTTTTCATTTAGGCCTTCCTTGTACATGTGATCTGAGCTCTATTACAGTTTATAATGTGATAAAGTACACGATATAGGCTTCAGGTACATTTAGGTTTTAGTTTAGTGGATCTCCTTATATTACCCAGGCTGGAACTCTTTTTTTCCCCCTTCTTTTTATTTATTCTTTGTGTCTTTAACATCATGCATCTCCATCCCATTCATTTCTCTGTCCCTTTGTATTCACCCTGTGCCCTGCAACCTCCCTCTCCCCAAATAAAGTAAAATAAATTTTAAGAAAAAGGAAAGGAGAAAAAAAAAAAGGAAAAAAAGTCTCGTCATGGAAGCTGTATTGTGACGCAATAAGTCATGCTGTAATCCCTTTTATCTACATATCTTTACTTGCAACTGTTGATTGCAGAGAATCATTGATCTAGTTGAGTCCTATGGCTTTTGCTACACTATTGAACTATTGATGCTGGGCCTTTGCTGAAACTTCCCTTGATTATCTTGCTGTTGCCCTGTGTTGTGGAGACTTGTAGCTTTGAGTCTGCAGGACCTGTCCCTTTCTGTGCACCAGCAAATCACAGATGGGCTGGATGTTAGGTGGGCCAACACATCACCCTCTGGTTCTGGGCCTTGGTAGTTGCAGAATAGGTCAGACTGCCTAGGCTGGAACACTTAAGACTCAAGGAATCCTCTTTCATCAGTTTGGGCTACAGATGCCACTCCTGACTTGCATTTAAATTTTACTCTTAGTTCGACCCATAGTGGCTGGCTGATTTAGTGCAGGTGACTAGAAAATATATGATAGTAGTTGTTAATGTGTTTCTTTCTTCCTACTTCCTATCCATCTCTGCTTATGAATGCCTGAAAATATGGATGCTGTTTGGATCTGTGAACACATAGTCTTCTAGAGTATCAGGAGTCTAACTCTCAGAAACCTTGTTCTCTGGAACCTGGGATTTTACATATACAACTCCGTGTACTTGGGAGGTTTTCGGTTTGAGACAGGGTCTTGATGTGTCAGCTTGTACCACCACACCAGGCTTACACTCTCCCTTTACACAGACCTGTTTTCTTCTTTAGGACACAGCTTAAGCTTTGCTATCTGAGGAACCTTTCATTATGATTGTCCTAAGAATTTGCGACAGTGGGTTTCTCAGTCTTGGTTTTGTTGAGGTTTTGGAGGTGTTGTAAGGACATTGTCTTGTTCATTCTTCCATGTTTAGCGGCATCCTAGGCCTCTACCCACTAGTGGGCAATAGCTTCCCCTCCAGTTGCGACAATGCAAGATGTCTCCAGTCACTCCCAATTGAGAGACTCTAGAATCATAATCCTTTTCAAACACTGTTATAGCCTGCTGGATTTTAACTATTTTTTTCTTCTTCAGTAGAATATGATTTTCTTGTGAGAGTCAGAGGCTGTACTTAACACTCTTTATTTTTCAGCATCTAGCCAGGGTCTGACACATAATCAATAAAATACTTGTTGAATATATTGAACATAACTTGGCATAATGGATGAAAGTTATTTTGTGATATACAAGTTATTCAGTGTTGTATGAAGTTTTCTTGATGTAGTTTCACAGAAGGAAGTATATTCTGTTATCTTCTGAAAGTGCTTTTTACACAAATACTAGTCCTGGTGTTTTTACATTTTGTCTGCTTTATTTGTATCTTTTTTGGTTACTTTGTCAGATCTAGCTTCTATGTGAACATTACATTGTTTTAAAGTTTTGAGTCCAGAACTAAAATTGAGAAATAGAAATTGTGCTATCTTGAAATAGAATATACAGCGGTCAATGCACAGTTGTGTGTCCTGACATCCTGTGATGGTTATGTTGATTCTTATGCCTGTCAGTGCATGTCTTGGTAAATAGTGTTCTCTTGTAGACTTTTGTAGAGCAGGTTCCTGCCTGTATTCTTCAACCCCCCCCATAACTCTGTGCCTAAGTAAATGCTATTGACATTTTTGTGATACTAGACAGTAGTTTTTCTCAAAGGGTCAAATTTAGTAGCAATATTTGAGAAAACATAAGGGTATTTTGACTTTTGCTTTAAATTTGGCATTTTTTTTTAAATGGCCACTATTTTTTGAGAATTTTTTTGTGGGGGGGGGCAGGAGTACTTCTTGCCTCTTTATTTTGTTGTTTGGGGTTTTGTTTTTTGAGACAGGTTGTCTCTGTAGCTGTGACCATGGCTATCCTGGAACTCATTATGTAGACCAGGCTGGCTTCAAACTCACAGAGATCTGCCTGCCTTGACTTCCTGAGTGTTAGGACTGAAAGTGTGTGTCACCATGCCTGGCCTTCTTGTCTTTTTAATCACCCTATTCCTGTGGCCAATACCTACATACAAATTTTATCTTTCACCAGATTCTTTCAGATTTTATGCCCACCTATTCCTATTCAGTCAGTTCTTTGAACAATGGTAAAATGATAATGTAAACAAGATGTTTAGGTCATGTCGTTGTATTAGAAAATCCCTAGTGACTGAGGGGATACCTCAGTGGTAGATATGTGCTTGACATGCATATGGCCCTGGTTCAATTCCCAGCACTAAAAAGAAAAAAGGAAAGAAACCACTCTGGTTTATGTTACAGTCGGCCTCTAAGTAGTACTAGTTTCTGAACTAATTTGGACTCTTGTGTTGCTACTTTTTCCAGAAGGAGCAGGACAGCATGCTGGGCTCCGGCTTCAAAGCTGAGCGCTTACGAGTCAATTTGAGATTAGTCATAAATCGTCTTAAATTGTTGGAGAAAAAAAAAAGTGAGTACTGTGTCTGTCATGTCTCTCTCTGCGCATCCCCCCCTTTTAGTTTTTTTTTTTTTTTTAAACCAGCTACCAGCATCCCAAACAGGATCTTTCAGGCTAGTACTATGGAGTCTTGTACAGCTTTGCAGTTAGGATACATGTCTGCCTCTTATATATAGTTAAATTGAAACACTTTGTTGCAGAGAAGGTGTCTTTGGGTTTCTGTTGCTGTGAAGAGACATCATGACCACAGCAACTCTTATGTGGGTCATGTAAGAGTTATAAGGCAGCATTTAATTGTGGTGGTTTACAGTTCAGACGTTCAGTCCATACATGACAATGTGCTGACAGACTTGGTGCTGGAGAGGTAGCTGAGAGTCCTACATCTTGAGCAGGCAACCAGAAGTGGTCTGTTTCACTAGGTATGGCTTGAGCATATGTGAGATCTCAAAGCCTGCCTCCGCAGAGACACACTTCCTTCCAACAAGGCCACTACTAATAGTGTCACTCCCTTTGGGGGACATTTTCTTTCAAACCACCACAGAAGGGGATGTAATGTTCACCCTCTATATTTGTAATCTCTGCATCCATGGGTTCCACACCTGTGAATTCAGACAAATGTGGATCAGAAATATTCAGAGAAAAATATCTATGTATTAAGTATGTACAGACTTCTTGTCGTTATTCCAAAATAATACATTGTAACAGGCATTTATATTACACATATAAGTAATCTAGGTGTGGTTTAAAGTATACAGGAGGCTAAGCGTAAATGCTCTGCATATTCTGTCCCATTTTATATGTCCAGGCACTTGAGCCTTCTGGTTGTGATATCCATAGGTATCCTGGAACCAGTGCCCTCTTGGATGTTTAGCAGCTATTGTGGAGTAGTGTAGTATCCTTCCTGACTCTGGCTTCTGAGTTGGAAATGTCAGCCTGTGTCTTAGATCATCTATGTAGGGTGGTGACTTCTAGAGCAGCTATGATGAGAGTAGATGTGTGAGTAGGAGCTAGGATACTGTAGATTACAGTAGAACCTTCCCAGTCTTTGTTGGGTGGAGGTCTGCCAACTGGCCAGGTTCCAGTGCATTATTGCTGTGTGACTGGAATGGGGTTTGTGTCCCAGCGGAACTGGCTCAGAAAGCAAGGAAGGAGATCGCTGACTATCTGGCTGCTGGAAAGGATGAGCGAGCACGCATCCGTGTGGAGCACATTATCCGGGAGGACTACCTTGTGGAGGCCATGGAGATCCTGGAGCTGTACTGTGACCTGCTGCTGGCTCGGTTTGGCCTTATCCAGTCTATGAAGTAAGATATCTTGCCTGAGAGGCTAAACAAATGTGGAATTTGAGAATGGAATAATACTTTCTCAGTCTGTGTGCGTCTGCAGCAGGCTAACACTAAGCAGTTCTTTGGCATTCCCAAGGATCTGTTTGCCATTAGTGAAAAGAAAACAGAATTGGAAGTCCAGTGTCCCAGGTTTGAGTCTTGGTTCAGCTTGTGTGAGGTTTTGAGGACTTGAACATGTCACTTAGTTTTTGTTTCTTCAGAAGCAAATAGGGAAATGGAAAAGGCTAGAATGTCAATTACCTGAAGCCAGTGTAGTTTGTGAAATAACTTTGGAGGTCATCTGGTCTATGATATAAAAACTATGATTTTGTTTGTTTTAAAGGTGTTAAGTTATATATATATAATTATACATATATTTTTATATTTATTTATTTTATATATTATATTATTTATTTTATATTTATTTATATTATATATATAATTTTTTTAATTTATTTTTTTGTTTAGGGAACTAGATTCTGGTCTGGCTGAATCTGTGTCTACACTGATCTGGGCTGCTCCTCGACTTCAGTCAGAAGTGGCTGAGTTGAAAATAGTGAGTACAAGCAGTTTCTATAATGTCTGTAGGCTTTTGTTTTTGTTTTGTTTTGTTTTAGACAAGGTCTCACTATGTCACTCTAGTTGGCTTGGAACTCACAGAAAACTACCCTTCTCTGCCTCTGAGTACTGGGATTAAAAATATGTATGTGCCACCATGCCCAGCCTTTGTAGTTTTTGGTATTAGAAAAGTCTGTTTTTAGCCAGGTGGTGGTAGTTTACTCCTTTAATCCCAGCACTTGGGAGGCAGAGGCAGGTGGATCTCTGTGAGTTCGAGGCCAGCCTGGTCTACAAGAGCTAGCTTCAGGACAGGCTTCCAAGCTACAGGAAGCCTGGTCTCGAAACAACAACAACAACAACAACAAAAAACACCAAAAAAGAAAAGTCTGTTTATTTGACTGGGTATCTTTATCTTGTACCTCCTGGTTTTAAAATAGGCTTTGTTCAGTAATTACTCCTTTTTAGACCTTTATGGCATAAAATACTGTTTTGAGAATTTGAACAACTTTCTAAAAGGCAGATTTATATGCCAGCTGTTGTATCTAAATTTTTTTTTTTTTTTAATTTTTCAAGACAGGGTAACTCTGTGTAGCCCTGGCTACCCTAGAACTAACTCTGTAGACTAGACTGGTCTTCCGGCTGGAGAGATGGCTCAGTGGTTAAGAGCACTGGCTGCTCTTCCAGAGGTCCTGAGTTCAATTCCCAGCAACCACATGGTGTCTCACAACCATCTGTAATGAGATCTGGCGCCCTCCTCTGGCATGTGGGCATGCATGGAGACAGAATATTATATACATAATAAATAAATACATCTTAAGAAAGAAAAGAAAAAAAAAAGAAAGAAGTAGACAGGTCTTCCATTGTTATTATACTCTTAGGTTCTATACTATAGGCTCACTGACTGTGTTTCATGTTTGTGTATTGACCATGTTTAGCCCCAGGAGACCTTTACACATTTCCCTAGAACAATTTTCTTTCTAGTCTTGTTAACTTGTTATGTTTCTTTCTTAACTATGTTGCCCTGGCTGGTCTCAAACTTTGGGGCTCCTCCTTTTTCTGCCTCCCATTAGGGATTACAGAGACTTGATACTATACCCAGCTCTTTGCTTAGTTAATTTCTAATAATCTTTCAGATATTGACAAAACATTGTTTTCTTCAGAGGCAACTTCATCTCGCTTTTCTGCTCAGGTCTGATTTGCATGTGTGCCTTCCTTTAGGAGCATTTATCTTAGCTGCAGGTGGCCCTTTATTGGGTTGTTTTTACTATTAATATTATTTGCACAGAGATTTTAAGACTCCCTAAAAGTAGGAATAGTGTGTATTTTTGTTCATCATCATTTTACTATTTTTTGGATCTTTGAAAAAAAGATCTCATGTAACCCAGGCTAGCCTTGAACTGATCCTCTTGCTTCTACCTCCCTAGTTAAAGGGATTACGGGTGTGTGCCACCTTGCTCAGCTCATTGTTGTACTTACAGTATTTCATGCTTAATGATAGTGTTTGTAGTTAGCTTGTTGCTTTCTGGGTAAGAGAATAAATAGTGTCTGCTTAAGGTTTCATAGGCATTGTTTCTTTAAACCTAGTCATAAATATACATTTAATGTTGATAGGAAGTGTGAAGCTGGAGTGGTTTCTGTTATAATTTTTCTTTCTTCCTTTTTTGTAGGTTGCTGATCAGCTCTGTGCTAAATATAGCAAGGAATATGGCAAGCTGTGCAGGACCAACCAGATTGGGACTGTGAACGATAGGGTAAAGAACATACTTGTAATCAGGACCCAGTGGGAAAGATAGTTTTATTACCAGCAGGGGCTTGAGTTGTGCAGGTGCATGGCTGAGTTAGTTGAGGGGTGTATTTTATAGTATAAGGAAGGTCAGAGGATGGCTATGTGGCCGGCAGTACAGTTGGGTTCTTTCGCTGCCCAACACCTGATTGTGGTGCTTGCTTTTGTCTTTTCCGTCTTCTGTATGTTATGAAGGCAGGAAGGAAAGTAGAAAGAAGGGTTGGATGAATGAAATGGGAATGGCATTAGTGTTGAATCTTTTCCTGTATCTATCTCATATGCAGCTAGAGAGAGTGAGAAAAGCATGGGTCCCAGTGTGCCTTCTGACTGGAAAAAAAATAGTTCATCTTTATTCTTCTCCAATTTTACTAGTAATGAGAGGAAATATTTGGCCTTTTTTGTTATTTTTGTCTTAAACCCAGGACTTAAGCACACTCTACCACTGAGTTTAGTTCCTCCCAACCCCGAGGAATTCGTTTTTTAAAAGTAACAAGTTTGGATTAGACTGGTTGTACAGATGCTTCTTAACATTAATATTTTATTACAGCTAATGCACAAACTGAGTGTGGAAGCCCCACCCAAAATCCTAGTGGAAAGATACCTGATTGAAATTGCCAAGAATTACAATGTACCCTATGAACCTGACTCTGTGGTCATGGTAAGTTTATGCCAGAGCACAAAGGAAAATGAGTCTCTGTGTAGGACTGCTTGATGAGGGTATTATTTATGCTAGCTGAATTTGAGTGAGGAAACCTTTGTTCAGCTAGTGCCTTCTTAACAATAAGTATACCTGCAAATCTCACAGGTCACTTAAAGCATGAGATTGAATGAATGAATGAAGGCATCTTGAGAATGCACAATCTTGACAGAAACGTAAAAGCATATTATTTTTACCTTTCAGCAAGTTTGAAGAAATTGTAATACCCAAGACTTGGCTACATTGTTGTAGAATATTATTTCAAGATGTGTTACATTCGTTTATGCTGTGGAATATTAGTTTAATAATGCAAAGATGTGTTGCATTCTTTTATGTTGCATTTGTTTAACTCTGTGAAGCTGTGTTATTTTGCCTATCTGAAACACCTGATTGATTTAATAAAGAGCTGAATGGCCAATAGCTAGGCAGGAGAGGGATAGGCGGGACTGCCAGACGGAAGAAGAAAGAGGAGAATGAGAATAGAGGGAGGAGGAAGAGAAGGAAAAGGAGAGGAAGACACCAGGGGCCATCCACCCAGAACACTGCCAGCAACAGAGTAAGAAGTAAAGAAAGGTATATAGTATATAGAAAGGTAAAAGCACAGAGACAAAAGGTAGATGGGATAATTTAAGAAAAGCTGGCTAGAAATAAGCCAAGCTAAGGGCAGACATTCATAAGTAAGAATAAGTCTCTTGAGTATTTATTGGGGAGCTGGGCAGTGGGCCTATAAAGAGTAAAAAATACCAACTACACTATGTGGTTCATTTATTGTGCTATGTGCAGGTAATGGTCCAAACGCTGATTGTGGGGATGCATGTAAAATAGATTCTCTGTCCTGAATATAAATGATTCAACAGTTAAACTTAGTGTGGTGTGGTAGAAGCTCTTTATGCTAAGCAAACCTCCTGTACGCAAACACCCTCAGGATGGATAGCAGCTTCCAACCCCCCACCCCCAAGCATTAATGTGTAGAAATGTACCTGAGTGTTCCATCAGAACTGGCCCTCAGTGGAAGAAAGTATTCCTTCCTGGGGCATTTTCTTTCTGAATCTGTCCAGGCCAGGGTGTTTTAAAATCTTTACATTCTGCTCTTTCCCTTCTCTTAGAGACCTTTGTAGGCTCCCTTGTTCCCTGGGAATTGTCTGAGGCTATGGTGGAGCATTGCAGTGTAGTGTTTTCCCCACCTCCTTCACATGCCCTGTGGGTGCTGAATTGTGAGCACTCCAGAGTAAACAACTTTTATGCTTATGTGTGTATCCCTAGACTCTCCTAGGGAGCATGGCTGTGGACCTGGATTAAGTGCTTGTGTTTGTTTCTTAGGCAGAAGCTCCTGCTGGGGTGGAGACAGACCTTATTGATGTTGGATTTACAGATGATGTGAAGAAAGGTGGTCCTGGAAGAGGAGGAGGGGGCGGGTTCACAGCCCCTGTTGGTGGACCTGATGGAACAGTGCCAATGCCCATGCCCATGCCCATGCCTATGCCCACTCCAAACGCTCCCTTCTCATATCCACTGCCAAAGGGACCAGTAAGTATCTAAAGAAAGTGTGGATGTGAGCTTTAGAAAATGTTGCAGAAGAAGGCATATGGTCTCTATAAACACATTGAGGAATTGTAGGTTGTGAGGAATACAGAATAAAAAGAATATTTGTATTAGCTGAGTAACCAAGCAAGTGTATCGAGGAACAGTATCAGATTGAGGAAAGTCCTTGGTGTCTGCTGCAAGTACCAAAGTAGAACAATCTAAAGATAGTGGTAGGAAAAGGTTACTAAACATCTGGGTACCTGTTGCAGTAATGCTAGTAGTTTTTGTTTGTTTGTTTGTTTTCTTTCTGAAAATGAAGAACTTCCCTTTATTACCAGGCTGAAAAACCTTCATTAACAGGATGTCAGCACTTTCGATTTTTTTCCTTGGAGATAGACATTGAAGCACTTGATGTGGTATTTGAGGAATAACCATTGTAGATCTTTAAGCTTGTAGTCTTTCTGATCACATGTGATCCTTTTGAGCCTTTCTTTCCTCTGAGGATACATATACATACATACATACATACATACATGCATACATGCATACATACTGTGTGTATTCACACATACTCCTTCCCATCCCATACAGAAGTTACAGATTGGGAGCAGGGTTTCTGATACTGCTTTTCTCTTGCAGTCGGATTTCAGTGGATTGCCAGTGGGGACTTACCAGGCCTTTCCTAACATTCACCCACCTCAGATACCAGCAACTCCCCCATCGTATGAGTCTGTAAGTGCCTGAGCCTCTTTGATAAACGGCAGGAGAGTGAATCCCATGAAGAGAGCAAAGTAATAACAACAGGGAAGGCAAACTTTTGATCAACTTAGTATGGGTGTTGCTCTTGCTTTGGGATTCCTTGTTGCTTTTATACTGCCCTGGAGATGTGGTGCGCTGTTGGTGGCATTTGTGGTGGGCTTGCTATGTTGGCACTGAAGCCAGGAATCAGGAAGGAGCTGCTCTTAGGAAGTTATAGTACTCAAATGGTCATGGTGGCACATGCTTATAGTTTCAACACTTTGGAGGGTCAAGAGTCAAGGTCAGCCTGGACTACATGAGCCCATCTAAAAAAAGTAAAAAAGTTGTAGTGCCCTACTCAAGATACTAAATATAGATATATTTGTTGTACTAACTAGTCTGAGAATCACATTGAGTTACTGTAATTTGATGTTATAATATATTTATTAAAGTACCAGTTTTAAGTTTTCAACATTCGTGGGGAACAATAGTAACAGTATTTGTCTTAACCAAAAATGTCCAGTCACTCATTTTTGGCCTGTAGCATTGGCTTCACAGTTTATTCTTATAGTTAGAACTTATATAGAGCAGACCTCTGCCACAGGCCAGTAATCTTAACAGCTTGGGAACTGAAGTAGATAGATTGCAAATTGAAGACCTTATTGCAAAATAAAAATTAAAAAAACTGTTGGGAAGTAGTTGAGTGGTAAGGTGTGTGTCTCTCGTGTAGGTGCAGTCCCCAGAGCTCGGGGGTTTGGGGTGATGGGTAAATGGCTCATGTAGTAAAGATGCCTTGAACTGTGATTGTAACAGCAGCTCTACTTCACAATTACTTGTTTCCTGCCAGTCTTGGATATACGTACATACATGACCCATATATCCATGCCTTTGGGAGCTGTTTTATATGGTTTACTTAGAAAACAAGCTGCTATGGATTTGCTGTGTAAATTGCTCACCTAGGAAGCTCTCTCTGATCATTCTTCCCATTGGTTTTCATCTCTAGTTGATGTGTTTTCTCCTGGAGCTGAGTCTTTCTCACGCTTTAGTAGTCCATGTATCAGAACATGGTCAACAGTTTATGGAATGAGGTGGCTCTTCACCAGTCCTTGAGGCCTTGGTTCTTGTAGATTTACTAGTTTGCTTTGCCTGGAAGCTGAAAAGTGTCACAGTATGGTAAGACTTTTTCTTTGTTTGCCTGGCAGGTCAGAGGTTGGCATGGTGTCTGTGGTTCAGAGAGACTAGGAGGCATTTTCTTAGGACAAATTCTGTTGCTTTTGGTGAACAGCTCAGCTTTTGGAAAACAAAGGAGCTGGTACCAGTATTAGTACTTTGTCTAAAGATGTTGTTCATTGTCTTTTCCTTTGGTAACAATCTGTGTTTTGCAGGTTGATGACATTAATGGTGATAAAAATGTCTCTTCTGCACAGATTGTTGGTAAGTGTATTTCAGAAAGCTTCATGGATGCTGGATTCTCTTTTCCTGTTCCTCTCTCCATGGCCATAGCATTCTATCATGGTCCATGTCCTCTTCTCAAATATAATTTGTCTAACACAGAGCTCAGGACTTCTTGCTTTGAAACATAAATATTTTTCCTAACCCCAATCTTCCAAGGCTCTGTTTTATTTTTAGTCACTTAAGGTTTTTTTAAGTAAATTTATTATTTTTCATTATGTATATGTATGTGGGTTTATACATGTGAGTACAGATTCCCATGGAGGCTGGAGGGCCCTCTAAGGCTGCAGTGTCAGGTGGTTTTGTTTTTTTTTGATTTTCGAGACAGGGTTTCTCCGTAGCTTTTGGTGCCTGTCCTGGAACTAGCTCTTGTAGACCAAGCTGGTCTCGAACTCACAGATATCAGCCTGCCTCTGCCTCTCAAGTGCTGGGATTAAAGGCATGCGCCACCACCGCCCGGCCAGTCAGGGGGTTTTTGTCCTCCCTCCTTCCCTCCCTCTCTCCCTTCCTCTTTCCCTCCTTCTTTCTCTCTATCTCTCTTTTGGTTTTCTAAGACAGGGTTTCTCTATGTAGCCCTGGCTGTCCTGGAACTCACTCTTTAGACCACAGGGCTGGCCTCAAACTCAGATATCTACCTGTTTCTGCCTCCCAGGTGCTAGGATTAAAGGCATGTGCCCCCCTAACCTGGCTTGACAGGTGGTTTTGACATGTGTGTTAGGAGCTAAATTTGGGTTTTTCTGGAAAAGTAGCATGTGCTCTTAATGGCTGAGTCATCTCTCCAGCCCTTCCTCATTTTTTAAAAAAATTATTTTCTTATTTTGTGTATATGGGTGTATGTCTGTCTCTGCACTATGTGCATCAGTGCCCCTGGAGACCAGAAGAGAGTATTGGGTCTTCTGGGACTGGAGTTAGGACTGTTTTGAGTGGCTGTGTGGGTGCTGGTCCTCTGGAAAAGCTTTTAACCACTGAGCCATCCCTCTAGCCCCCACCCCAGATATTTTTTAAAGTGATATATTGGTGTCTCAGTTAGGCTAGCCTTCTGTTGCTGTAATAAAGCACCATGATCGGCCGGGCAGTGGTGGCGCACACCTTTAATCCCAGCACTCAGGAGGCAGAGGCAGACAGATCTCTGTGAGTTCGAGGCCAGCCTGGTCTACAGAGCTAGTTCTAGGACAGGCTCCAAAGCTACAGAGAAACCCTGTCTCAAAAAAAAAAAAAAAAAGCAAAAAAAAAGCAAAAAAAAACCCAAACCCACCATAAACATCATGATTAAAACCACGTGAGGAGGAAGGGTTTATTTTTCTTACATTTCTATATCATAGTCCATTGTCAAAGTTAGGGCAGGAATCTGGAGGCAGGAACTGAAGCAGAAACCATTGAGGAATGCTCTTTACCTGCTCAGTCTCATGGCTTGTTCTGCCTGCTTTCTTATACCACTCAGGACCACCTACCTAGGGGAAACCCCCCCTGGGCTGGGCCTCTGGAGGAGGCATTTTCTCAGTTGAAGTTTCCTCTTCTCAAATGATCCTAGCTTGTATCTAGTTGATATAAAACTACCCAGCACAGAGGGCAAAATAGGCACAAACAGTAAGGGTGAATTTTCATAAAGTAAGCATGTTTATGTAGTTGTTCAGTAAGTTACAAATGGAGTGCTACTAGCACCCCAGGAAGCATATTTAAAATCAGAGAAGTTGGCTGTGGTGCTGCATCTCTAACACCAGCACTGGGAAGTTGGGGCCATAAGCTCAGTGGTGGAACAGTTACTTGGCATGTGCAAGTCCCTGGATTTGATCTCCAGCATTGAAAGAGAAGGAAAAGAAAAAAGCAAACTGAAAGACATACAGATGGATGATCACATCAAATAGTACCAGTATTAACAGGACCTCGGACTTCCTTATCCTCTTGCTTCTACTACCCTAGTGCTGGCCATGATAGGAGTAAACCACCATACCTAGTTGTATGCATTGCTGGTGTAAAGCCAAGAGCTTTGTGTGTGCTGGGCAAATACTCTGCTAACTGAGCTACATCCCCAGCCTCTCCGGCAGTTTGATCTTTTTTTGTCCTCTGCCAAAAGGGATTATGGAGTTTGGGTGGTGTTTTTGTCAAAGGATGGCTGAGTCATTCTTCTGCTATTTGTAACATTATACTCTTTGCCCCGATTTAATTAGGACCCAAGCCAGAAGCTCCTGCAAAACCCCCTTCCAGACCCATGGATAATTACAACAACTTTGTACTGCCAGAGTTGCCATCTGTGCCGGACACACTCCCAACTGCATCTGCTGGAGCCAGTACCTCAGCATCAGAAGACATAGACTTTGATGATCTTTCCCGCAGATTTGAGGAACTGAAAAAGAAAACATAGGTCTCTTAAGCCAGGCAACTTCCAGATTCTGGAAGTTGAGACTGAACAGTTCTTTCTTGTAACAATGAATCTCCATGAAATTCCGTTTCATCTGTTAACCATCACCGAGCGTTCTTCTTGGGGCTCTCCTGCTGCTCTACCAGCTGTGTTGCTTTCCAGTTCTCTAGTGATGCTGAGAGACTAACAGCTAGAGACTCTGGCTGGAGCAGTTGGCTTCCGGTGGCTGTTTGCCTGTCTGTCTGTCACATGGATCCTTGGTTCTCTCCTGACCATTCCATTCCCAAAGGAGTGAGAAGGGAAGTACTGTGGGTAGAGCTGCCAAAGGTGCTGGACCATGGAAGAGAGTATCCTATGATGTGTCTCAGCCTCGCCTTGTAAATGCATCTGCTTGGGGGTGATTGTAGAGAGAAGCAAGGCCACTGTGTGTTTTTTCAAATGAGTTAGATGGCCCTGGAAGCCACTGTCACGGTTCCTGGAGGCGGGGCCCTCTCATTGACATACACTACTTCTTGCTGCAGGGCACTGTTCCACCTGGATCCAGTTGCAAAGTTTGTTTGGAAAAGTTCTCTCTTAGTTCTACTGGATGCTCAGGGAGCCCTCTGTGGCCTTTTGCTTTACTTTGAGTGCTGTGTTTCCCTTTTAGGAACGAGCAGCACTAGGAGATTTGTTTTTCCCCATGGCATGTTAGGAAGGAAGCATAGGTCTCTATCCAAGCCTAGGGTGGGCTTCCAGTTGCCTTAATAGAAGTGCTCAATTCTGGAAGCCTACAGGAAAGGGGGAAAGTTTTCATTTGAATACTTACAATTAGGGCATCTTTTCAAGCTGATATCTGAAGTTTTGGTGCCATGTTGCTGTAGCTCACTGCTTTCCTGGGTGGATGCGACTCTTTATTATGGTAACTTATGTGCTTCTTTGCCCCTAGCCAAGGCCAACCTTCCCCAGGAGGTTAGCTTTGGGACTGGAAGATGAGATTTTTGTTTATGTATAATATTTCTGTATGTACCTGTTTCAAGCAACTTCACTGTTTGATTGGTTTGTCTCAGTAGCTGCTAATAAAGATCCCGTGTCCTGCTTTCTCTAGTGTTGGTCAAAGGAATGGATTTTAATGGAGACTATTTTACCAGGTGATCCATATCAGTATATAAGCCAGATCCAGTCTTCACTTTCCTCTCCCTTAGGACAGGTGTCTGGGGCTGTTGGGCTCATTTCAATCCCTGGGATTGAGCTCTATTTTAGGTAAACTGCAGTTGTGCTCACTCTTGGCCTGAGTGGTGAGCATTCTGTTACCTGTTGGTTGGCAGTGTGGCTGGATTGTGCTATGTCCTTAGGGTATCCTTCTCCTTACTACACTGCTGAAGTCCCTCAGCAAGATTTTGGAAACAATGGGATTCGGATTCTTCACTAACACAAAGTATTACTTCTGTCATACGATGTAAAGTATTATCAGTAATGCAGTAAAATGTAAGCTACCCTAAGCAACAGTGAGATTAAGATCTTGAAGACACGGATGTCAGTACCCAGTGTTGTCAGCATGCTTCTCAGATGAAGGATTCTGCTGCTGGCGGATTCCTAACAAGCTTGAGAGCTTTTGTAGTAATATATCTGTCAGTGTAGCTTCTTTCTGAGTATTTGAAGACAAAAAGGGAAAAGTAAGTGACCTGCAATTATAGGTTAAAGTACCAAAGATGCCACTCCAAACACCTTTAGTATATAGTAACTAAAGATGCCGTTCCAAACACCTCTAAATATATAGTAAATAGTGACGAGTTACCACCAGATATTAGGAATGTCTGACGAATGGTTGAAGACTAGCTGTTTATGTCTTGGCAATTTGTTTTCCTCGGAAAGTAACTGAGACCACTAAAGGGAATGTGCTGATCTGTGCATTATGCCAGTTTGTAATGTCATGGGCCTTGAGCTCTGACTCCTATCTCTGCTTCCAAATAACGGGATTAGAGGTGTGTGCCACCATGCCTGCAGTGATTCTCAACCTGTGGGTCGCAACCCCTTTGGGATCAAACGAACCTGTCACAGGTTGCCTAAGATCATTGGGAAACAGAGATTTACGTTAGGATTCACAACAGTAACAAAATTACAGTTATGAAGTATCAACGAAAATAAATTTACAGTGTGGAGGTCGCCACAACATGAGGAACTGTATTAAAGGGTCACAGCGCTAAGAAGGTTGAGAACCACTGTCTTAAAGCGTCATTAAAAGTTTCAGTTACAGGAAATGATGACAGTTAATTGTTCATACTGGGCCAGTTACTCACCTCAAGGGCCTTCCTTTCTTTTCCGAAGACAATGAGAACAGCAGAAACAAAAAGATTAATGATCACGAGTCCCATCAAGATGATGCTAGTGAGGACCAGAAAGGAGCCGAGGACCGGGTAGAGAGCAATAACCTGGGAAGACAGTAAGATCTCTTGGAGTTTACAATTTCTGAGCACACATTTGAATCTGAAGAAACTAGGGGGAGAAAAAGATTCAAAGGAAAATAACATGAATAAGGTTAAAATTTGATTGCCCAGCTTTTACAAGAAAAAAACAGATAATAGGATTATGACTCAAATCCCAGCTATGTTTTGGGCAATTCTGAAAAAATATGTCTATGAGCACGAAAGCTTGGGGTAGCACGCATATGGGAAGAATAAATGCGTACCGGAAAGGATGATGAACTGGCTTTTGGCTGAGGTAGCTGTGGTCGGTAGGGTTTGCAAGGCTTTGGGAAGAGGAGGGAAACTGACTTAATATGCTTCCTCCCATCATGGCCTTGAAGGTGTGAGTGCTGATAGTTAAGTCCTCTTTTGCTTTTCTGCATAGATCTTTAAATTTAGGTCTTACGAGGGTGGTTTCTATACTTAGTTTATTTGTTTTTCTTTTTTCTTTTTCCTGTTTTTGTGAGACAGGATTTCCTTGTAGCTTTGGAACCTGTCCTGGAACTAGCTCTTGTAGACCAAGCTGGCCTCGAACTCACAGAGGTCCTCCTGCCTCCGCCTCCTGAGTGCGCCGCCACCACCACCCGGCTTTATACTTATCATTTTAAGATGTTCTTTTTAACAAATGGTGTTGCCCACCCCACCCCCGCCCTTTGCTGTTGGCCTATTGATTGTTGCTACTAAGGCCTGTTAACCAATGAATTGTGAATGCAGCTACAAGCATTACGAGTATAGCAAGTAGCAGTTGCATCTTTTTTGGAAAAAACTTGATTTATCTAATCAGTAACCTTTGAATCACTGGTGTGCTTGCTAGCTTTACGTCAGCTTGACCCACAGAACAGTAATCATCCGAGAGGAGAAAATGTGTTCATAGAGTAGGCTGAAGGGAAGTCCATAGAGCGTTTTCAGCTTTATTTCTATTTATTCTTTCACATCATGCATCTCCACACCATTCAGCTCCCCATCCCTTCGTATCTGTCCTCAGCCCTTGCCATCGCCCATCTTGATGTAGAAGGTGTGGTGTGACAGTGAGTCACACAATATGTCCTTTTGTCCATATATCTTTACTTGCAAGGGTTCACTCCAAAGGCATTGGTCAGGTTGATGTTTTTTTTAATTAGTGATTGATGTGGGATGGTTCAGCCCATTGTGGGTGGTACCACTCTGGGCAGGTGGCCCTGGGTTCTTTAAGAAAGCAGGCTGAACAAAGTCATGGCCTCTGTATCACCTCCTTCCTTCAGGTTCCTGCAGGGCTTGAGTTCAGGTCTTGGCCTCCGTCACTGGACTGTGAGGGTATAAAAGCCAAGTAAATCCTTCCCTCCCAAGTTGCTTTTGTTCAAGGTGTTTGAACACAGCCACAGAAACCCTGACTAAGACAAGGGCTCATCAGAGTGATTAATTGTACAGTTGTCACTAGTTCCACTAATTTCCTGGTCACATAAGCCCTTCAGTGTTAGGACCCACATCCTCATAAGATGCCTATTTGAAGTTTCCCCTTCACTTTGCTCATTTATTTAGTTTTGTGTGAAATTATACTTATGGTACTGTGTGCCTTTTTAATAATTATTTTAATGTAACCAGTATACCTAACTCAAATGTAATTTTTTGTGAAGGACCTTGTCCTCAATGTAATACAGGAAGACAAGGATTTATGTGGGCCAGGGAGGAGTAAATTCAACAAGATGTATGTGTAGTTGGTTTTTTTACTCTTTGGGGGCCTGCCACCCAGCTCCCAAATAAATACACCGAGACTTATTTATGAATGCCTGGTGTTAGCTTGGCTTGTTTCTAGCCATGTCTTCTTAAATTATCCTATTTCTCTTCTATATTTTGCCTCTGGGCTTTTTACCTTTCTTTATTCTATATGTCTTTGTTTCCTTCTTACTCCATGGCTGACTGGATGGCTAGCCCCTGGTGTCTTCCTCCCCTCCTTTCCTTGTTCCTTGCTCTCTTTTTCAAGATATCTCCTATTTATTCTCTCTGCCTGGTAGCGCCACCTATCTCTCTCCTGCCTTGCTATTGGCCGTTCAGCTCTTTTTAGATCCATCAGGTGTTTTAGGCAGGCAAAGTAACACAGCTTCACAGAGTTTAACAAATGCAACATAAAAGAATGCAACACATCTTTGCCTCATTGAACAAATATTCCACAGCGTACATGAATGTAACACATCTTAAAATAATACTCCACAACATGTGTTAACTGTAAAAAGATCTAATGTGTTTTTTCTGGCACTACCTTTGGTTACTTCCGTCACATAGTTCAGAGGACGTTTGAGTGCACTGGCAGTTTGTGCTGTTCTGGCCAGGTGTCCTTGGCAGTGGATTGAGGGTGCGGAGGAGAGGGGAGAGGAGGGGCACAAATGCTTAGGAAGCAACAGCTGGTGAGTACTGCGGTGTCGTGCACAGGCATTCCTCTGAGACAAGGGCAAAGGGTGTAGGTTCTTCTTAGACTGTGCAGTGAGAACTTGCTTAACACGCGACCATCCCATCCCACTAGTTAAAGCTGCTAAACCAAACATGAATCTGAAAGGAAAAGAGGCTGCTTCTGCTTTATATCTGTCTGTCTGTCTGTCTGTCTATCATTTATCTTACCTCCTTGTGGCTAGAAATTCCCATCAGGAGGCCAACAACAGTCACTGTGGAGCTGAAGAAACTCTGGTAGTCAGAGATGCTCCATCCAAACAGCAGATTGAACTGAACAGGAGAAAGGCCAGTCAGTGGTAATAGCATTTCTGCCCTGAGGTGCCTAACAGAAGCAATGGAAATTCCACGTGGCCATTCAAGTCACTGTGACTGCAAAATTTATCTGATCTTCATATTACAGCTGATGTTGCTTTGTTTGTATCTTAGAGACATCACAAACATCTGGGTTTAAGACATTAAATACAGGGGCTGTCTTTAATACTGAGCCAAAGATGGCTCAGTGGTTAGGAGCTCCGGCTTTTCTTCCGGATGGACCCGGGTTCAATTCCAGCACCCACGTGGCAGTTCACAACTATCTGTAACTCCATCTCCAGGGGATCTGAGATCCTCACACAGACATACATGCAGAGAAAAACACCAATGCACATAAAATAGAAATAAATAAATCTTAAAAAATGTTTTAAAAATTACTTTTTTCCCCCTGAGACAGGGTTTCTCTGTGTAGTCCTGGCTGTTCTGGAATTTGGAACTTGCTTTATAGACCAGGCTGTCCTCACACTCGCAAAGATCCACCTGCCATTGCCTCCCGAGTTCTGGGATTAAAGGTATGCCCCCCAACCGCCTGGCAAAAAAAATTCTTTAAAAAAAAGACATTAAATATGGAACATGACTAAATCCAGCTTTCCCATCTGACCTTTTCTCTAAAGAACCACTGCTAACCTGATGGTTTTATGTACAGTGATGTTTTCTGAGGGCACAGACAGGACTCTGCACTTGGGGAAGATGCTGGGCTTTGGGGCTTACAGTCATGGCATAGCTGCTCAGCAGGATCACGATGAGCAGTATAAAGCCCACCACCTCATCCCAGGCCTTGTTCAGCGTCTTGCTGATGAGCTGGAACTGGGCATTGTGTCGCAGTATGTCCCACAGCTGGACAGTTGCCAACAGAACCAGGAAGCCCATGAGGTGAGTGACAGCTGAGTTCACTTTCAGTGCCTCGTAGAAACTGATGAACCTGTAACCATGGGAAGCCGACTCAGCCCGAGGCAGGAGCCACCATCAGCAGGGCTTCCTCTGCAGAAGGTTCGTGGCTGAGTTCCTTCTGCTAGGTCAGACACCCAGTGCAGCGAACTGCTTTCCAGCATGGCCGCTTGGCTGGGAGCTATCCTGAAAAGCCTTCCAAGGCAGCATCTAGCTGATTTCTTCCCAGCCTCCACTGTTGTCAGTGCTGAACCTCAAAAGGAGAGTTAGCCGAAGGAGACGTGCCCTCATCCTGGTCTGTTTCTGCCAGTCCTGTGTTCTCTGACAGTAGAGAGACACTAGTGAGCTGTCTGTCATGTCCTGAGTAAGAAGGGGTGAGAGATTTGCCCCCCAGTTCAGTTCTGTTGCGTAAAGTACAGAATCTTATGCCACAGCAACCAGTTTACTTGGAAAGACTCCTGTAGCTGTAAGCAAGCTGACAACCACATCTTTCGTTGCCTAAGGCCTAAGCCAGTGGTTCTCAACCTGTGGGTCGTGACCCCTTTGGCAAACCTCTCTATCTCCAAAATATTTACAGTATGATTCAAAACAGCAAAACTACAGTTAGGAAGTAGTGACAAAAATGACATTACGGCTGGGGGGGTCACCACAGCATGAGGAACTGTATTAAAGGGTCACAGCATTAGGAAGGTTGAGAACCTCTGGCCTAGGCAGTGCCACACAGCAGCCTGGAGCTCAGCTGGCACAACCTTTTAGGCTACACAGACCCATTATCCCAGTGTAGACAGTTCAACACTGTTACCTGGGACAGTGCTTCGGAAAGCTTTTAGGTCTCAGGCCCTTAGCTGTGGAAATACTTGAACTAAAAGTGCTCAAAAAACCTGATAAGGGTAATAGGGGAAAATGCCTGAAAATAGCCACTTCTTGTTGGGAAGCTGTGTCTTGCTCTGGGTTTGTATCCTTTTTTAAGGGTGGTATTTATTTCATCGTGGGCTTTATGCATACATAGAAACCCCAGTGCCTCGGCCCTTGCTCTGAAACGTAAGTGCATTATCTTCTACAGACACCTGAGTGCCACAGCAGGGCTAGTGCAAATGGCAAATATCTTTTTTTTTTCCCCGAGACAGGGTTTCTCTGTAGCTTTGGAGCCTGTCCTGGAACTAGCTCTTGTAGACCAGGCTGGTCTCGAACCCACAGAGATCCACCTGCCTGCCTCTGCCTCCCGAGTGCTGGAATTAAAGGCGTGCACCACCACCGCCCGGCTAGTGTTTTTTTTCTGCTGTGAGCACAAGTCCAAGTTCTAGTTTAACTTTCATTATCCAAATACAGCAGATCTGGTGGGGAAGTGGAAGAGAAGGAAGGACAGTGATCAGGAAGCCTTAGCATGGGGTACCATGCCCCGTGTGCCTCGGGTCCCTTACCTGTCCCGGTCACGGCGATATTGCAGCATGTTTTTATGAAGGAGAGAAAGGCTCTGGATGTTGAGGCCCAAAATGCTGAAGCTAATGAGGATTATGCTCGTGTCCAGAAGGTTTCTTTTCCTAGTGAGGAACTTCCACCTCTGCCGTTTCAGCCGACAGCCCTAAGTAACATAGCAGAGTCACCACTGTTGTCTGGACGATTAGCCGGCACTGGCCCTAAGAAAGGAGTCTGGCCAGCGGGACTTCGGTAGGCAAAGTACATGGGCTCTGAAAGTGGGACAGCTCTGCAGTCACTCAGATACTGCTAACAGGAAAGGTGGTTGCTACTGAAGCTTTTATCAGACATACTCATTCTTGGAGATGACAAGACAATTGTGTGTACCTAGCTAATTTACAAGCTTTAAAAATCCCGCCTATTAAGCCTGACAATAAAATACTATTTACAATAATTCCTTATTTAGTTCTTTTTGCCCAGCATATATTCTTAACATTACTTTATATAAGGGTTAAGAAACAGGCCCTCTAGGGCCTGGAGAGAAGGCTCAGTGGTTTAGAGCACTGATTGTTCTTGTAGAGGACCTGAGTTCAGTTCCCTATACTCATATTGTGGTTGGCAACCGTTTGTAACTTCAGTTCCAGGGGAGCCAACACCTGAATTCCATGGGCATGTGGTGCACATACATACACACATACATAGATACATGCAGGCAAAATATACAAAATATACACAAAATAAATATTTTTGATAAAAAACTACATATAAAAATTGACGCATTCTTTGAACATAATTGAATGAGCTATTATTCTACTTGGTGGAAATCTGTAAACCTCTGAAACCAGGCCCCGAGGAAGGACTGAGACAACCACTGTGATTGTAGCACCACGTGACATGGATCCCGCCAGAGAGGGTTCGACTGGCGACTGTCCTCCCTTCTGATGTACGGCTCACCTGTATGAAGGTGTAGTAACAGACGAGCAGGTAGTAGCTGACTTGTGAGATAATCCAAGCAAAACTCCTCTCGGATGACTGGAGGGAAGTCAGACTGTCGAGGCGTAGAGAGGTGAAGAAAGTCCCTGGTAAGAAGAACAACTGGGGTCAAGAGTCTAAGCTTTTCTCCTTGGCACAGAGCGGCACAGCTCCACCTGCAGCTGGGTTCAAACACTCCAGTCTCCACGCCCCACTTAGTCTTTCCTGCAGAACTGCCCAGAACTTTATAGGAACCATGGCAAGCTACTGGAGAAGCGCCAGTTTCACTGAAGTCGGGAGAGACAAAGGATACATATGGTTGATCTTGGCTAATGGGACAGGCCATTGACAACAGGCGTTCCTCTTTTCAACTCAGAGTGGCTGCAGGCATGAGAACGGAAAGCGCCCACATCCCATGAATGTGGAGACGCTTCTATGTGGAGGGGCTGCAAGGTTTCAGGTGCAGCCAAAAAGAACAGTGAGAATGTGAAGATTTATGGTTTTATAAACTTTCATAATTCTGTGCACCAACCCCGAAACACTGGAACTGCCATGTACCCCTGGTAATCAGAAAGTACATTTAGGAACAAAATTTTCTTACTTTGTGCAGCTAAATCTCAAGATTTAAGCTCCACTGCCTCGCCCCATTTTTTTTTTTGATGGTTAAACAAAACCTTTTAAAGAACCCCAGGAAGCCTTCAGGTTCATTTTGAACAGTGGTTCTCATTACATTATGATTTATTAGCAGTGGCAAAATTATGTTTATGAATAGTTATGCATTAACCCCAGGGTTGCAGCATTAGAAAGGTGGAAAACTACTGAGTCAGAGGGAAGGGTGAGAAGCTGCTTGTTCTGCTGGGCTGGGAGGGAAAAGTTCCCCGTTAGAAACAATACATAGCGGTTAATGGAAGACCACCTGCCAGTCAGTTTTAGGGCAGAGAAGACAGGAGGAAGGGAGATGGGGCGAGGCAGACGGCCTGTAAAGGGAGGTACCAGTTAGCATGTAGCCATCTGTGAGATGCCACCGTGACAGTGGCGGAAGCTCAAAACTGAATACAGGAAAGAAAGGGATGGGAGAGGAAAGGTGTGTACGTGTTGGGGATGGATAGGAGCTTAAAAGCTAAATCCTCTCCGTAGATAAAGGAACAAAACTAAAAATCCATGAATACACATCACTTTAAAAAAATTGGAAAGCCCAGCATGGTGATCCATGCTTTTAATCCCAGCACTTGGGAGGAAGAGGCAGACAGCTCTCTCTGAGTTTGAGGCCAGTCTTGTCTACGTAGAAAGTTCTAGAAGAGTTAAGGCAATATAGAGAGAGCCTGTCTCAAAAAAATAAATAAATAAAAAATTAAAAGTTGAATACCAGTTAAAACTAAAAATAGCCTTTGGGGAGTAGGATATAGACAGGCTGTTAGTTGAACTATTTGCCTTTAAAAAAATCATATTTCTGAGTAATCGTTCTAATTAAATTCACTTGAAAGAATGGTAAATGATCAGTAAAGGAGGACTGGTCCTGAGATGGCCAGCTTGCAGAGCAAGGAGAGGAGGCCCCATACCCACACTGTTGGATTCCAAAATGAGGGTCACCGCACACAGCAGGTTCACGTTAGCATTGAAGACTGTGAGCTCCACGAAGAGGACTTTGGTGCCGTGATCCAGCCATCGCCTCTGTTCCAGGTGCTGCAGAACTCTGGACACACAGGGAAACAGAGGCAGCTACTTTCTCCACCCAGTGCTGAAATGGAGGACAGTACCTTGGCGCTGTTAGAGACCACACGAGAAGCCACATTCCTTGACCTAGTGCTCCTACAAAAGACCTCATGACCTGTAACACCCAAATTCTTACGGTGGTGACATGATGGAACACTAAGACACAAGATATTCACAGGTGCGTGCACACCAAGGTTAGAGACTCGGGCGACCCTGTCTGGCATTTGATCTGTAAGGCAGTATTAGTTTCATAAACTCTGTCAACTACTATTTGAAACTTTAAATACTCCACACCAACACCTATCCAGTACCAAGAGGTGAAAGAACCGTGGAGGTATAAACACCCTTACTTGATTGACATTGTCTTAGAGCAGTTCCTTGCTGCTATAACTTTGAAGCAAGTTTTATTTTAAAATTTTGTTACATTTCTTGGGGTGTGTATCATGGTGAACCTATGGAGGTCAGATGTTCTCTCCTGTCGCGTGGGTTTTGTCTCAGGTAATCAGGCTTAGTGGTAAGCATCTTTACCTGCTGAGCCATCTTGCCTGGTCAGAAAACAATTATTTTAATTTAGACTTTTTCATTCACAATGGCAAAGACTCTCAGGATTCCTGGATCAAATCACTCTGTAAATCCTTGGCAGTTTAGTTTGGGTGTTCGAACTGTAGGCTGATGGTTCACAAAGGGTAATGTTCCCATTGATATCTGAAGACTACAGTGTGGCTAAGATAGAACCACCTGAGTTCAGCTACCCCTAGAATTGAATCGAAAATCTCTTTTCAGATTAAAAATGGTCTTTTCTTTTTTTTCTTTTCAAATTGCCAAAACATATTTGTAACTCAAAGTGCACCAGGAAATTTTTAAATTTAAAGCTCTAGTTCCAGGGGCTGCAGTGATGACTCAGTGGTTAAGAGCACAAGCTGCTCTTTCGGAGGACCCAGGGTCAATTCCTAGCAGCCACATGGCAGCGCACAACAATCTGTAACGCCAGTCTTTGGGCATCTGATGCCCTCTTCTGGCCTCTGAGGGCACTGCACACATTTGATGAACAGACATATATGCAAACAAAATACCAACACACACCAAATAATAGTAATAATAATAATAATACATGGTATATTTTCTTAGTAGTGTAAAATAGAAGCGTGTGCATGTATGTACTGGAGACAGTACAGAAGCCTTATAATGGCTGTTGGAATGTCTCAGCTGGGCCCAGATGCCCAGCTGTCCTGAGATGGGCCTCTTGTTCAGGCAGGGCACAGACTCACCTGGCTGCAGCACTGGCGTTTCTCCCAAGCCTCACAACGTATCCTCCTCCCGAGTAAGTGGCAAACTCTCCCTGGATGGGATAGCCTCCCAGTAGCTCCTGATTCTGATAATGCCAAATACTGTCAGTTTCTGTGATGTTTGTATCAGGGGGAGCCCAGCGGACCCCATAGTTCTCTCTGTCCTCCTGATGTTGGGGCTGTGAGTTCTCTGGTTCGTGGAGAGATACTGGGAAGAGTGTGCTATTAGGAACGCGAATCTGGCGAAGCAGAACATTGCCCAGAAGAAAGGAATTCCCATCAGTAATAAATCCTAGTGAGAAAGTAAAATGATCAATTAAAAAGTTGCCTTGTTGCTAACTGAATGAGACAACCCATGCACACTTCCTTGGCAATTTTGAAAACACTTAGAGACATGAGCTAATGCAGTCAGACAAAAAGAAAAATATATAATAAATGAAACTGTGTAACTATTTCTGAATGATATGCATTATCTAGATAAATTAAGAGGTTCAATGGAAAATCTATTAACTTAAAAATGATAATTTATTGGGGCTACTCGGCACCAAACAATAGTATTCATCTCGCCATACCACTTACAATAGGTGCAGAAATAAAACACCTTCTTTAAACAGGAACACCAAAGCTAAACCTAACAAAAGATGGGAAAAAAATCGACCTCCATTCCTTCCTCAAGAGCACAGCTTCTGTGCTGACACGAATCAAGCCCTGTTCTAAGGGCATCTGCACCCTCCGAGAGCTCACAGGTGAGGGACAAGAAGGACAGGTAACACACGGCATTCAGGTGTGAGGAGGCCGTGTTTTGTGAGGAGCCGCAGTGCTGTTAGGCTGACGGAAAAGAGTCTCTGGTGGAGCGGCGCGGGAGAGACCCTGACAGAGACCGAAGCACCATGTAGATTCCAGCAGGGGAGCAGCAAGTTCTCAAGGTGGTGATGGCGTGACTGATGTATTTAGTGAGAGTGACAGGCGCATCAGTGAGAGGAGGAGAGATGAGGTGACTCCTTGTGTAGCTAGGGCTGGATGGAGCAGGTCCTGACAACTCTGGGGGGATTCGACACTTTATTCTGAATGTCCTTGTTGGGAGATTTTGAGCAGGGGGGGTCACAGCATTATGATTTAAAGCTACAGAGAAGATGAAGGATGGAGAAAGGGCTGCCTTTATGAAGGTGGGACCCAGCGCCCTGGTTTAGCTCTAACTGATGATTCTCTTGAGTGAAGGCGGCAAAGCCTGCTGCTGCTCCAGGGCCCCTTGTGCACGTTGGAAACGCTTCCACTGTGCGGGGACGATGTGGGCAGCTCTGGTGCTTTGCTAATAGGATTAGTTATTGACACAGTAAGAACAATCTGGAAACATTTCTTTTTTCAGCGCTGGTGATTGACCCAAGCCCTTGTTTCTTTTCTTTTGTTTTGAGATAGCCTCACTATGTAGCCCAGGCTGGCCTCTACTTCCCAACTACCGGGATTTCAGACATCACGAACCAACACATCTGGTTGGAGATACTTATTTTAGACTTAATAAGTTTGAGTGTGTTGCCTGTATGCCCGTGTGTGCACTACATGCAGGTTTGGTGCCCGAGGTGGGAAGAGGATGCCACCGGTCACCATGAGCCATTAACTGAAGCTTCTCGGGTGGAGTCCAGGGACTTTGCAGTGTCCACAGAGGTGCGGCCACACCGAGAAGCCGGCTGATCTTTCTCTAGTTTTCCATGGGTCATAGTAGGGGTTTCAGGAGAGCTAATCGCACCTCCCAGCTGCCCAGAACGGTCCTTACCGCTGTAATCCCCATACAGGTTGGGAAGGAGGGTGTGGTTGGCCCAGGGGTAGAAATCTTTGAGAAGTTTGATTTCGGAGAGGCGGTGGGAAAACCTCTTCGAGATAGCCTGATGGAGGAGGAACTGACTGGAGTCCCTGGCGGAGTAGACGGTAGCCATCAGCAGGCCCAGAAAGAGGATCTGGACTGGTTCACAAACAAAAAAAATCCTATCTGAGCAGTTGCTTTAGAAATCTAAACCTTTCCCATTTTTCTTACACCTAAATACTTTTGCAGGTCAAAAACAGTCAAGCTGGAGCTGGACATAGTGGTACACACCTTTAATCCCAGCACTCAGGAGGCAGAGGCGGGTGGGTCTCTGTGAGTTTGAGGCCAGCCTGGTCTACATAGTGAGTTCCAGGACAGCCAGAGCTACACAGTGAGACCCTGTATCAAAAAAGCCAAAAAAACAACCAATCCCCTCAAAACAAAAAAACCCCTAGCAGTTGAAATAGGCAACCCAATGTGTATGCATGCATACACATAACACACACAGAGTAATATATACATACATCTGTATACACAGAATATACATATGTGTGTATACATAAATATTATATATTTTTTTATTTTTCAGAATTGTCTTGCCAATAATCAGAAATTTAACTCAAGAGACATCCCCCAGAAGCATTTTGCATTTGGACTCTCAGAGGTAAGTGCTCTTTCACATTCTGGCTTCACAAGGGGAAGGCATGAAAAAAGAAAAGAAAAGAACGAGAAAGATGTTGCTTTCTGTTCTCTGGTCCAGGGAATCTAGTTGTGTGCTAAGTACGTCAAACCCAGCATTTAGGAGAACCATTTCCAAAGCAATTTCACCCCCACTCCAGGCAGTACACAAACTGGGTATTGTTTCCCCCTTTGCACCACCTCAGAGAAGCCTGAGGACTGGAAGCTCAGGGTTCTTCCGTGGATCACATCACCTCAGTTACTGGAATGCTAAATTTCATTTTTTTAAAGATGTGTAGCCCAGGCTGGCCTCAAACTCGTGATCCTCCTGCTTCTGCCTCCTTCAGCAAATCCTACCGGCATGCACCACCACAAATGGCTAAATTTCATTTTCAAAGACACTTTTCTGCCCTCCCCCGTTTTCCATCTTATTGTCCCTGCCCTCCTCTCGACAGTGTGTACCGAGGTGCTTGCCGCCGCCACCCCTTCATACCCAGGCTACTGCCAGTCAGCTTGAAGAGCTGCTTCTTCCAGGCTCTTCCTGGGTGCCTGGCAGAGCGGGTCACTGCTGGGGCCGTATAGACAGGATTGTTCTTATCTCTCAAACCAGGAGCTGATGAGGAACACTTCGCTGTCAAATGTTGAAATATAGGTCAAAGAAATGTTATATTTCATTACATGTCTGCCAACTGTTTGTTGAGCATCTGTTGCAGGCATCTCTGTTTGAATGCTGGAGGGACAGAGAAAATGATATCTAAGCAGTACCTCTCCATCTATGGGGAAGAGGCCTGGGTTTGCCTTCTTAAAATTCCAACCCATTGGGGACCAAACGTATAGAAGACGATAGAAACTGGTTAGTAGAAAAATGAAATTCAGCACCAGTATGGTAGCTGTCGAGTGCACATCTAACATGCATGGTACCATACCACGAACAACAACCCTAGCGTGTTCTCCTTTCTGGCAATGCCTTTGTTGTCAGAAGTAGCCCAGGCTGGCCTCGCATTCCTACTGAGCACATCCCTAGCCTTTTCATCTTAAAAGTTAGTTTCAATGGGCATAAAGGAATTTGCTGTCTTCTTCTGTCTTAGACTAGAAACCCATGTTCCCACTCAGTGGAGTGCGCTTGGGGAACACTGTTCTCAAGTCTAGCATGGGTGGAAATCACCTGGACTTCTACTCAACGCAGATTCAGGAAAGGGCCCACACTGAGCTCTTCTGAAGAATCCAGGAGGGGACAATGGTCTGCCTTAAAGACTATATGGAGCAGAAGAACATATAGATTTATAAGCGAAAGGGGAGGTTAGAGACAGAGGTAGGGAAAGAGACAGAGAGAAGGGAAGTCAAAGACGTCACCAGCATGCCTGTGCCAAGTATGATACAATCACTGGAAAATAAACAAAACTTCTCCAAAGAAAGTTTGAAGATGGCATCACAGAGGACTTGGCATTTGACGTTTCTTCTTAGTGCCGGGACTCACACCTTAGGGCCTTTTGAATGCCAGCAAGTACTCTTACCCTGAGATACACCCCACACAACATTTGTCTTAACGGCAGGTCATAAATCTTCAGATGGACAAGAGCTTTGAAAAAGAAGTCACTTCACATAAAGAGAATAGCTCAAATGCATAAAAAATGACGCCCGGTGGTGGTGGCGGCGGCGCACACCTTTAATCCCAGCATTTGGGAGGCAGAGGCAGTCAGATCTCTGTGAGTCTACAAGAGCTAGTTCCAGGACAGGCACCACAGCTACAGAGAAACCCTGTCTCAAAACAAACAAACAAACAAACAAACAGAAAAACAAAAAAAAAAAAAACAAAGAAATGAAATAAGGACTAGAAAGGCATTTCAAGTGAGATTGTTAATTTGTAAAACCTCACGAGGGTGGAGTTCCTAGCCTTTAGTTTAAGTGAGTGGTTGCTAGCTTCATGTCCATCACATTCTCTTCCTTGTCATACCCCTTCCTTCCCTCAGAGAGGGAACGCTTTTCTGAGTTTTAGAGATTTATAGGGGATTTATAGGAGATGTACACGTACGCTCTAGCCAACACATGTATAGCATTGTGCTAGCATTTTTGCATTTTGCACTTTTGGCTCAACGTTGCATTGCAACATTCCTCCAGGTGGTGTGAGTAACTTTTAGTCAGTTTTTTTTTTACAGGTTGTAACCCCTCAGACTTGGTGATGGAGTGCAGGGAGTAAGGGTACTTAGGGTTACTCTAATGTTTAGAGCCATGGTGGTGATGCCACCTGACAGAAATGAGAAAATACAGAAGAGTGGATTTGTGGGGCGGGCAGACAGCTCGGTCAGAGGCAACTGAAGGCATTCAGGTAGAGATGACAGGCAGTACAAACACCATCTGGGGCTCAGGAGGGAGGAGAGATGGAGCAGAGCACGGAAGCACTGAGAAGAAGCACTGGTTTCCAGGGGACACTTGAGTGTGTGACATAGGTCTCCTGGGCAGAGAACATGGCCTCTCTGAGTACATTGGATTCACCGAGGTGGCTCGAATTCTACTGTTTTTACATGGTCTGCTCTTCACAAAACGAAACAGTAGTTGGGATTATTGGAATTACCCCAAAGTGCTACGATTCTCTTGGCATGTTGTTCCTTGTCTTTGTTAAGCCATGGCATCTGGTTCGCTGTCAGTGAGAACAGGAAGGAGAGGACGATCACCTGGAGACAAGAGTCACAGGGGAACTCCATGAGCAGGTATTGCAGAGCCCCAGACAATGATGTCATACATACAGTGGGCTGGGGACTGACGGCATGTCCCATTCATTCATGCATTTATATTAGCTTGTAGCCATGGCATCCCCATGGAGATCTGGATAACTTCTCAGAGTCTTTATCTCCTTCTACCTGCAGCATCCCGGGATCAAACTCAGGCTCCTTTACTGACGAGAGACAGAACTGGCTCCTCAAGTGTGTATTCTCATGTTAACTTATCTAAGCGTTGTCATGATTTTATGTTTCAAAAAATTTTTAGGCCGGGCGGTGGTGGCGCACGCCTTTAATCCCAGCACTTGGGAGGCAGAGGCAGGCGGATCTCTG
This sequence comes from Alexandromys fortis, assembly GCF_014885135.2. Taxonomy (NCBI): domain Eukaryota; kingdom Metazoa; phylum Chordata; class Mammalia; order Rodentia; family Cricetidae; genus Alexandromys; species Alexandromys fortis. Next base: position 16,426,987 of record NW_026067927.1, read on the forward strand.
TGAGTTCGAGACCAGCCTGGTCTACAAGAGCTAGTTCCAGGACAGGCTCCAAAACCACAGTGAAACCCTGTCTCAAAAAAACAAAAAAAAAAAAGTTTAATTTTTAGAGAAATATAAATTTTTGAGATATACAGATGAAAGTCAGGTGAACTTTGGAAGTTTCTTTTTCAAAACAGATGAAACTATGTTGGCCATCACTGGTAATCTCTGATGTTGGGTATCGGAACTCAAGAGCGTATTATGTTATTTTCTATACTTTGGTGTACTTTGACTTTTCCTGAGTCAAAAATCTTTATGTTCACTGATTTTTAAAAAAAATATTTATCTATTTTATTTTGTGTGGATGAGTGTTTGGCCTTCGTTTGTGTATGTATACCACTTGCATGCCTGGTACCCTCAGAGGTCAGAAAAAAGGAACTGGAGTTACGGATATCTGTGAGCCGCTGTATGGATGCTGGGAATCAAACCTGGGTCCTTGGCAAAAAGCAGCAAGTACTCTTAACTGCTGAGCCATCTTCCTAACCCCAATTATGTTCCTTTGAAAAGGTGGCTTGTTACCTGGAGGTGGTGGTGCATGTCTTTAATCCCATCACTTAGGAGGCAGAGGCAGGTGGAGCTCTGTGAGTTCGAGGTCAGCCTGGTCTCCAGGACAGCCAGGACTATACAGAGGAACCCTGTCTCGAAAAACCAAAAAAGGTGTTTTTTTTTTTAAGTTACTGTCATTATTTTTTTCTTATTATTAATATTGCTATTACCATTGTGTGTGTGTTGCGTGTTGTGTGCACACATGCTGTGCAGTACTTGTGGAAGTCAGAGGACAACTTCATGGTTCTCTCCCTCCACCTTCATGTGGGTCCCTGGGATCAAACTTAAGTTGTTAGACTTCAGGAGTCAGACAGCAAGTGCTTTTATCTGTCGAGCTATCTCATCAACCCCAGTGTCTGACCTGGAACTCACTGTGTAGACCAGGCTAGCCTCAAACTCACAGAGATCTGCCAGCCTCTGCCTCCAGAGTGCTGGGATAAAAGATGTGCACCACCAATGCCCGGTCACAATGTTTGATTTTTTAAAAATTGTCTCCATCTTCATATGCTAATCTATTAGCTGCTAGTCATTTTCTGTTATTAACACAACAGAGATCCCTAACAGATATCATTCTGCCTGTTGATTTCTTTCCTAATTTTCAAAACACCTGGGTTTACACACATGGCCTCAGTTTCTCCAGCTCCCTACAACTGTAATGGTCCGTCCCATTCCCCAGTACCTTCATGGGCTGGCTGACGAAGATGTCTTGAAGCACCGAGAGCAGCATCGAAATAACCCAGCTGGTGGCTTGGTCTTTGCTCAGCTCCAGGCTATAAAGTGTTGTGAAAAAAGCTGAAGCCAGGCTCACGACACCTAGGAGGAGCCAGCAGCTGTACTTCAACCATCTGACCAGGCGAAAAGACATGCGCATCTTCCCTTCTTCTGGGCTTAGGACGGGGAAACTGGTCGTGTGCCTGAAGAATAGAAACTGAAGGAATCGTTTCCGGCCAGATACCAAGAGAAAGTTTCCAGGTAGGGACGGGGGTCCGGGTGCTTACCTGCATGGCCCTTCCTCCCTGGGAAGAATCTGCGTTTTCAGGAGTTCCTGGAGGTTTTGGAGTTGGTTAAGTGCTCCTGAGAAGGCACAGGGCAGGTGGGCCTGAGCAGCACTGAGCGCACTTAGGTGGGATTTCAGTCTCTGCAGAACTTGGAGCAGGTAGCGGCAGAAATGGTGGTGGTTTTCCGCTGTGGTTTTATTTCGGTTGACACGTTCACAGATGGGAGATTTCAGTAAATATGGATCAGAGGTGGAGATGAGCAATTTATTAAGTGGCAGTAAAGTTAACACTTCCCAGTACTGATGGAGACAGGCTCCAGCCACTGCCTGCCGTACTGTTCCCTCCTGAGGGTGCAGACACAGCTCACTAGTGTTCGCTTCTGAACTTTGACCCAGACACTCTTCAAACCTTACTGAGCCTTTCCACCTGAGCTCCAGCACATGCAGCCTGGACTAGCAAGTTCCTAAACTGCATTCAAAATTCATAGATCACACCACCTCTCCATTCAAGGGAAGGAGAAGATGACACGGCAATCTCAGCTGATGGAATATGGGGTCTCAATATTTTTTACATGTTTACAATTAGTACTATGGTTTTATTATCAGATTATTTAGACGCCAAGAAACCAAAGCTATCAGCTCACACTATCAGCTTAAGGAAATTAAATAGGCATAAACTGTCTTGTGCTGAAAGGCAAAAATGAATAAGAATTCAAGGTATGCAAGGGCGTGGAGGTGAAGCTAGAAGTGTTACTAAATCACTGGACTTTACCATCTTCTCTCCGGGCTTCCGTCTGCTGGTGACAGCCTTGCTCTTCTAAGTGAGAACAAATGAGGCTGGATAAAAGCGTCACCAGCGTGTCAATGTCACAAGAACTCCACGAAGACTGTTCACGCTCCGAGAGCAGGTGTGCATTTCTTCGGAGCAGGAATCCCACAGTTTGCTTCAATTCCTGGATATGGAACCGAGTTGAGAGGCTTCATTTTGTCATGCATTAGCCCAACACTGAGCACCATTTACAGACTGGCAAGCCTTTTTTTTTTTTTTTTTAATCAAGGGCCCATGCTTAGTGTAAGAAAGGAAAGAGTTACCCCACAGTGGCTTCAAAACCACTTCTATGAGAGACTATAGCACGAGAGAGGGACAGTTGGCTCAAACATCAAAAACTGAAACAGCTCCAGGGTAGTACAGGCTGCCCCAACACTCAGACTCCAGAGCGGTTAGTAATCTTTGAAGAAACTTAGAGCCGAGATCAAGTCAGTGTACAGGACTTAGGGGAAAGACAGAAAAGGGACCAGGACCCTGTGAGCCTCCGATGGAGTCCTCCATGACTCTTTCCCTCCACACAGATGGGGGAGGGTACCTTACATACAAAAATTAGATCAGAAGCTTACCATGACCACCTGTGTAGGAGACGGGGACTCACACACAAGACCTGAGGGGCAGGCAGCCTGGGTGGGAGGAAGTGGGGGCAGAGATTCTGGTGGGTGAATCAACTGGAAGAGCCGCCCAAAGACAAGATGGATAGGGAAGAGGATGATGGCAGTCTGGAAGCTGATGACTATCTCTGACCAGGTCACAGCCAACGGACCTACGAAAGGAGAGCCCGGCTTAGCTTCCACCCTCCTGGGTTAGAGCTGCTTACGTGGGAACTTATCTGGAGGTAGAAAGTTTTCCACGGCAGTAAATCATGAGATTTTTTTTTTTTTGAGTCAGGGTTTCACTGTAGCTTTGGAAGACTGTCCTGGAACTAGTTCTTATAGCCCAGACTGACCCTGAACTCACTCAGACTCATCTGTCTCTGTCTCCCGAGTGCTGGGATTAAAGGCGTGTGCCAACACCACCTGGAGATGGTTTTATTTATCAACGAGAGCACCAAGAGAATGTGTTAGCATATGACGTCAGGGAAATGAAGGCACACCGTGACTTGATCCCTAACCCTCAAAGAGGAAAAGACAGTCAAACATTGCATACTGCAGGCAGCGCGCATCAGGGCTCACAAGTGCTTTGCTCACCCCTCTTGGCCGTGGTAGCACCCATCTTCCAGAACATAACGTTGATGACCATGTCACAGAGGAGCAGCGTCATGCAACATGAGAGGCGCTGCACTCTCGTAAACTGGCTCCAGGGATGTCGGGTTACGACCGAGAGCCACAGGTAGTCCTGGGTGAACTTCTCTACGATCGTGGAGGAGAACAGGTGGCTAAAATGAGAAATTAGATGAGAAAATCCGCTTAGTTTTTCTTTTGCGTGCGGGGCTTCAAGCGTGAGGTCAGAGGAGTCAGTGCTCTCCTTATGCAGCGTGGGTTCCAGGGGTTGAATTCAGGTCACCATGCTTAGCAGCAAACGCCTTTACCATCCCACCAGCCTGAGCTTTCACTATGAAGCAACCTAGATCGAGGCATGGTTTGTCTGGCAGCAAAATGCACAGCAGCTTCTCAGCCTCCACTTACAGCTTTCTGATCAAGCTTTCAGATAACATGTATTATGTGAGATTAAAACAAGCTTTAAGACTTATTTCTTTTATTTTGTATGTGTGGGTATTTGCTTGCATGAACCAGAGCCAGGGCACGGGAATCCTAAAGGGCTTAGAAAAGCTCTGATAACACTTCTGGAATCCAGAAGCACGTGCGTGTGTAAGGCTGTGTGTTGTGTGTGTGTTTGGGAACTCTCCAGGTCTTAGATGACCTTAAAACTCTTGGCAAGGTGCCTTGTAGTCAGATTGATAACTATCTTTCTTTTATAGAATAGGATGTATTCAATCTGTAAAGATTATTTTCTTTTTTTAATTCTTATTTATTTTTTAAAGACTTATGTATTAATTATGTACACAGGGTTCTTCCTGCATGTATCCCTTCAGGCCAGAAGAGGGCACCAGACCTCATTACAGATGGTTGTGAACTCAGAACCTCTGGAAGAGCAGGCAGTGCTCTTAACCTCTGAGCCATCTCTCTAGCCCGGATAACTATCTTAAATGTCATCATAGAACCTTCATCCAGCAACTGATGGAAGCAGATGCAGAGATCCACAGTGGAGCACTGGGCTGAGCTCCAAAAAGTCCAGTTGAAGAGAGGGAGGAGTGAGAATATGAGCAAAGGGGTCAAGACCATGATGGTGATACCCACAGAAACAGCTGACCTGAACTAACGGGAGCTCACCAACTCCAGGCTAACAGTGGGGGAACCAGCATAGACCAAACTAGGCCCTCTGAAGGGGTGACAGTTGTATGGCTGGGGCAGTCTGTGGGGCCACTGACAGTGAGACCAGAATTTATCCCTAGTGCTTCAACTGGCATCTCAGGCTTCTCAGTGTAACAGCCCTAGCTGTCCTAGAACTAGCTCTGTAGACCAGGCTGGCTTCAAACTCAACAGAGACCCACCTGCCTCTGCCTCCCAAGTGCTGGGATTAAAGGCGTGTGCCACCACCGCCCGGCTTGTTATGCCATTGTTTATGGGTTTCAGTTTGGGCCAAAGTAACCCAGGAGGACCCTGTATAACCAGCTAGCACACACCAAATATGACTGAGGACACAGGCAATATCAAGCTACATAGCCTGTACTGGGTCAGGTAAACTATAAACTTTATGCTCATGTGACGATTTAAATACATTTTCAAAACTCACTTGACTTCTCCCATTGAATGGTGGACTGTCTCTTCCCTGGGAAGCTCTACAGAGCAGGGTCAGAAAGAGCAGGAATGACTTGGTTCTTCTGAAATGCCAGTCTAGGAAAAGCTGGTCACAAGAGAAAGCACCCAGCTAGCCCGGGGCTGTCATGCTGGGGTAGCCATGTGTAGGTGCTGTGTGGCCGACAGCCGTCACCACCTGCTGACCATGGTGCCAGCATGAAGTCTCAGATGACTACAGACCCAGCCAATCTGAAGGAAACCAACTACCCAGGTTTTCCCTTCCCTTAATTTCTCAAGATCATAACAAAAATAGGATGGTGGTTTCTTCTGTGGCAACAGAATGGGAGCGGCTTCTCAGAAGTAACGGATGCTTACTGTTCCTGCCACACAAAGGGAGGAAAGGGAACATTCCTGAGGAGAGGTTAGGGACCACATTTTGGCGTTTTATGTAAGATCACATGCTTGGCCTCTTGCAGCCATTCATTTTGGTCTGAGGAAGGAATTGCCAAGAAGAGTCCAAAATTGTGAGTTGAAAAGTTTGATGGAGAGACGACTAGGAGTAAAGACCTAATATATAGCCCTCTAAGAAGCGTGCGTCAGTGTCTGCAGGGACAACTGTACCTGAAGGAAGAGAGCTCCCTCCTGGAGGCGGGTGTGAAGACCCGATCACGCTCGCAGTGGCCCAAGTCCACGGCCAGCCAACAACTGCACCGGAAATGCCATTTCTTCTTCACAGTCATGTCGCTGACGATCACTTGGCTTACATACCTGCAGTCAGATCAGGGCCGCCATGTTAGGAAGTGGGCACCGACTGTCTGCTGTGCGATAAGAGGGTCACCTTGCACCTGCAGTGAGGACCCAGGTAAGCAACTGATGCTTTGCCAGGCAATAAGGATAGGCAGGCAAGCCAGTCTCACCTGCTGCCCTCAGGAAGGTCATGTCCAAGATGGCTGACTGCAGACTTCACTGCCTGAGAAGATATGTGTGTGTGTGTGTGTGTGTGTGAGTGTATCTTTCAACTTTTTTTGTTCCATGCGTGATAATGTTCTACTATTTCTTAAAGTCACCGTGACTGTCTGCTGTTCACAGTTATGACGCCTTAAAAATGAGGGGGGCTCGTCCCCCATTATACAATCCTCCCCTCCCTGTATCATTAGTGCCCTTATTTCTCTCTGGGTTTTCTTCTCTAAAGGCCTGAATCCAGCAGCCGCTCGTTATGATTTGGCTGAATACATTATTGTTTACGGTGGAAACTTGTTGGTCTCCCGCAAGGTTACAGGGGACCTAGACACCGGAGCCAGTGAGGGGGCTCAGTGGGTAAAGGTTCTTGCCATCAAGTCTTACGACCTGAGCTCAATTTTCAGAACCCGTCTGGTGGAAGAGAGACTCTCACATCGACCCTTAACCTCCATTCACGGGTGAACGATGCACACGTACGCATACAAAACAAACAAACAAACAAACAAATAAATGTAAAAATTAAAAGAAAACAAACAAAAAAATTAAAAGAAAAATAAGCCAGCACAGGGCAGGTACTTACCAAGAAGGGTTGTCGCCAGAATTGTCATGCCACAGCCGAAGGCCATGCAGGTCCCCCAGCCAGGACCCAGTGGAGAGGAGGAAAACATCCAGTGCTCCCTGCTCGAAGACTCTCTTCTGTGGGTCACAAAGATGGTGGGGCTCGCTGTGCCCCTCGGAGCCATAGAGGGTGATGACAACCTAAGATGTGACGAGGAGAGATAAAACACAAGGCCCTGGGACGCATTTGGGCTTTTCCTTAAGTGGAAAGAAGCAGCCATGGGAAGTTGGACAAGTTGGACAAGGGTTCCTCACATACACTTCAGGCCTAGGCAATGCCAATCCCCGTGATTTCTTTTAAAGCACTATTGGACACCAAGATATGGCCAGGTTAGAGTGTGCCTCGTCGCAGAAGACACACAGCAATCAACGTGGCCCTGCTAACCTGGGCTGTTGTAGCAGCCCTCCTTCGATACCCAGTGTAGACCTGGATAAGGTAGTGAAATGCAGAGCCGGGGTCGTTGTCAGCCAGGATGGTCAACTTCACCTGTGGGCAGAGAAGAAGAGATGAGCTTGCCAGGTCTCTATTCGGTAGAGCCCAGCTGGGAACAGGCTGCTCCGTGGCAGCGTTGGAACCCCATGGGAAGCAGTGGGAAGTGATGTCACCAGGCAAGCACCCAGGCCAAGTGACCAGAGGGACGAAGTCTGAAACTCCAGGCTTTAAAAGGGAACATCCTCAGATTCACCTGAGGCCTCAGGCATCAAGCCCTCCACCTCCCTCCCGCTCAGGAGGAGCTTGCAATGCAGAGGACACCCAGGGAAACTGGAGTTTCAGAAGAATGGTGGGGGCCATGGACTCATTTGCTGTTTATATGAAATGAAAACTAAGCTGCTGTCTTTTTTGTTTGTTTGTTTGTTTGTTTGAGACAGGGTTTCTTTGTGTACAGCCTTGGCTGTTCTGGAACTCACTTTGTAGGCCAGGCTGGCCTCGAACTCAGAGCTCCATTTGCCTTTGCTTCCTGAGTGCTGGGGTTAAAGGCGTGCACCACCACTGCCTGGCCTGTCTTGTACTTTTAGTTTCTAAAGCTGGTGACATTTCACCCAGGACTCCACTCCCAGAACTTCCAAGTACAAACAAGGGGCTCCAGTGTGGCTATTTGGTAGAGCCCTTGCCTAGCATGTATGAAGCCTTGAAGAAAAAAAAGAAGAAATGTATAAAACAGAAATTAAGAAAAAGATGCCAAAGTATTTCACTGTTTCAAATTTTTTTCTAATCATAGCTAGGTGTGGTGGCACTTGGGAGGCAGTGGCAGGTGGATCTCTGTGGGTTTGAGGCCAGCCTGGGCTATGCAGTGAGTTTCAGGCTAGCCAGTACTACTCAGTGAGATCCTGTCTAAAAGAAATTTGCCTAGCTAAGTAAGGTGCCTCACATCTGTAATTTTAGCCCTTGAGGATTACCGTGAGGTCAAGGCCAGCCTGGACTATATCATGTGTTTCCTGGCTCAGGTTGGGGGACAGTATAAGATTGTGTCTCACGACACAGAAAATAATTTTTAAAAATTTTAGCATTTATTTATGTGTGTGTAGGATGGAGGCACAGATGTGCCATGACACACAAGCGGAGGTCAGAAGTCAACTGCTGTTCTCTCTCTGTCGTGTGCATATTGGGATCAAACTCAGTTCACTAGGCTTAATGCCAAGCACCTTTATCCAGGGAGCCATATCACCAGCCCCAGGGAAGCATGCTTTCCTAGTTTCCTGTATACTGTAGTTATGTTAAACCATAATTTGACTCAGCATACCTTTTTCTAGTGTATAAGGTGAGGTAAATATGAGTCCCATAGCTGGGAAGCGGTGGTGGCGCACACCTTTAATCACAGCATTTGGGAGACAGAGGCAGGTAGGTTCGAGGCCAGCCTGCTCTACAGTGCAAGTTCCAGGACAGCCAAGGCTACACAGAGAAACCCTGTGTTGAAAAAAAAAAAAAAACCAAACAAAAATGAGTTTGATTTCAGTTGAGTTCCTATGACAGCTATCTCCTGATTTTTTTTCTAATCTGCTTGACTCTTGTTATGATACAACCTTTGCACTAAGCAAGCAAACAAACAACAACAACAAAATCCCACAAAGAAAGAAAAAGAAAAAAGCGACTTTGTTTTGTGACAGTAGACAAGCAGAAAAATGTAATACTACCCCACTCAAATGTCTCTGCTCCTGGCCTGTAATGCCTACCTCCCCCCCTCCCCCATCTAACTCGACACACTCAAGACACGGTGGCCTTTGGAGCCCAGGCCTTCTCACCTTCTGCAAGTCTGCTCGATCCTTCCTCCAAGCCCACGTGCCTAGGAGGAGATAGAATCCTAAAAGGCTGGCCAGCAGCGACACCCCAACAGGGTTGCTGGTCACATGAAGAAGCAGTTTGATGGTGTTTTCCACATCTACCGTCCTGGGCAGGACGAAGAAGTCACTGCTGAAGAAGGTCAGGTGGTTACAGAGACACTGCGTCTTCAGCATGGTGCTCTGCAGCCCTACCTGGAAGGAGATGGAAGACGCCAAGTCTAAGGTAGAGTGCGCTAAGGAGCAGCAAGCAGGAAATGCAACACCGGCAGCCTTGAGACAGAAGAGGATATGAAGATTGTTTTCTATACGCTTATTTCTGTGCATGTGCGTGGCTGATCATGCACCACAGGGCAGATGTGGATGCCAGAGGACGGCTTGCAGGAATGAGTCCTCCCCTTCTACCATGTGGATTCTAGGGGTTGCATTCAGGCTGGCTTGCTAGGCAGCCCTGCATGTGTGCAATCTTCTTCACTGATGTTCCACTGCTGCACCCCCAGTTTCTAACGTGGTACCTCGCATGTAAGGTGTCTATTGAGTATGTGCAGCAAATCCAGGGCCGGGGCTACCCTCGACAGGAGGGAGGGAGTGGAAACAGTACACATGTGCTTTCTATTATTCCTGAGAGTTTAATTATTTTTAAGACTCTGGATGAGGCCAGGTGTGATGGCCTGTGCCTATAATCCCAGCATAACCAAGTGGATTTTTAAATTGATATTTATTGAGTGCTACATTTTTCTCTGCTCCCCTCCTTGCCTCTCCCCTCCTCCCTTCAATCCTCCCCCAACCAGTGGATTTCTATGAGATTCAGGCCAGCTTGGGCTACATAATTAGACCCTACATAATTAGTCTCAAAATAAAATAACAACAACCCCCAAAACCCTCAGAATTAGAAAAAGAATAACTTTGAGCAAACTACGTGGTTTATGTTTAGAGCTTTTAAATTATTCCCTCTAATTCTCCATATGGGATAATATTTCTTCATAATATGTATTTTTTAAATTGTACCAATAAGTATGAATGAATGGAAGCTACCAATATATGTTTGAATTGGTGAACGAAGGCCTCTAACATGAGCTCAGTGGTAGAGTGCTTCCCTAGCAAGCCTGAAGCCTTGGATGGGATTGATCCCTTCCACTGAAAATATTGCCTCCACGACTAATTCCTTAATTCTGCCACACGATGCTAAGTCCTGACTGCTCAGTACAATGACTACTCTCCCGTACTCAGAGGCAGCATCACAGAGGGCTTCAGTGGAGTAGAAGCATCCTAATGATTCTGTTATCAGTGCTTGTGTCCTGACAGCATAAACGCTCTTGAGTCTTGCTCTTCAATGAATGGTTTCTCTGAAATGTGGTGCGGCGGCATTGCCTAGCTCACCCACAGCCAACAGCAGAACCTGCTTCTTAAGATGCTCCTGACTGGGGGATTTGCCTGAGAAGCAGCTGCCAGAAATTACTGTTTGAGGCAGTTGTTTTCTTGAGAATTTCATTTTGTCCTTGACAAGCTTTTTTTTTTTTTTTTTTTTTTTTTTTTTTTTTTTTTTTGAGACAAGTTTTCTCTGTAGCTTTTGGTGCCTGTTCTGAACTAGCTCTTGTAGACCAGGCTGACAAGCTTTTTTTTTTTTAAACATAGGGTCTCACTATGTAGCTCAGGCTGGACTTGAACTCATGCCCCCATGTTCTGCCTCCCAAGTGCTGGGGCTACACACAAACACCACAACACCCAGATCCAGTCCCAGACCTTGGAAAAAGAGCTTCACAATTACCAGGGGCTTGCATCAGTGTGGTGTCCCCGAAGTAGACAGTAGATCGGGCTGGCACCCACAGGATCAAGGATATGCAAGCTGGGTGTGGTGATGCATGGGGAGAACTAGAGGCCAACCTGGGCTATGTACTGAGAGGTATGATGTTGTCTGAAAGGGTCAGATACCAGGGACAAGGTGTCTGTAAATGTGACAATCTGTCCTTGCCTGCATGGGGTGTACAAGAATCTACAATGTATTCTTTTTTAAGGCTTACTTTTATTTTTATTTGTGTGTGTGCGTGTGTGTGTGTGCATGTGTGTGCGTGCATGTGTGCGTGCATGTGTGTGTGCATGCATGTGTGTGCACATGCATGTGTGTAAGTGTGTGCATGTGTGTGTGTGTGCTTGAAGAGGCTAGAAATAGGCACTAGATCCCCTAGAGTTACAGGTGACAGCTGTAACCCAATATATGGGTGTTGGAAACTGAACTTGGGTCCTCTGGAAGAGCAGGAAATGCTCTCAGCTGCTGAGCCACCTCTCCACCCCTGTCTATAACATTCACAACTGGAAATGTTCTCTTCTGTCTAGCAGGAGGCTTGTTTCTTTTAGCCACCGCAGATTTAGCAAGCAGCTCCCACATCTGCTTTCTCTTTCATTTATGGCTATCAGGTGCCCAGCACTGCCGGGCTTGCCTGCAACTTCTCTGAGATGGAAATTAGAAAAACACAGCATGGACCTGCTGTTCCAGAGACATATCTGCCAGGCTACCACAGGCTACTGTCCTCTTTGTCCCCAGGACGATTTCTTTCCCTTCCTATTGCTGTTGTGTCTGGCCTATGCCCAAGGAGGACAGGGAAAGGGATGCAGGGAAGGTCTAAGAGAGCCCCCCACTCCCCTCTTACTTGGCATCCATCGCTCCTCCATGTCCTGTTGTTTCGGTCCCAGAAATAGCACTGGGTGACAGCAGTTACCACGGAGACCAGGATAGGTGTGTGCTGTGTGGCCTCTGTACTTTTATTTACCACTGCCATTATGTAGTAGGTGCCAGTCCCGTACTGCAGGCTCTCCGGTGTCAGCACCCATGTGTACTCCTCATCTTAGAACAAAGAATCATGGATTGTACTTCCAATGGGATGAAATACCTTCAGATCCACAACGACTATTGTTTATTACTATGATCTTGCAAATGCGGATACAAATCAAGTACCAGAAATGTGTACAATAAAGACCGGTGACACAGTCCTGAACTCTGCATCCAATCCGTTCTAGTAACAGGAATCATGTTCTTTTGATTCATGTGCACTTAGGTCTAATGAATTGGAATGCACTGTGAGCTTTAGAAAATGAAACCATCACACTTGGGCTGTGTGCTGGTTTGAATAAAAATAGACCCCATCGGCTAACTTGTTTGAACACCCAGTCATCAAGGAGTGGCACTACTTGAGAAGGATTAGAGGATGTGACCTTGTTGGAGTAGGTGTGGCCTTGGATGGAGGAAGTGTGTCACTGGGTATGTGCTCTGCTGTTTCAAAAGTCTAGCCAGGCCCAGTGTCTCTCTCTCTTCCTGCTGCCTGCAGACCTGGATATAGAACTCTCAGCTACTTCTCCAGCATTGTGTCTGCCTGCACGCTGCTATGCTCCCCTCCATGATGACAATGAACCAAACCTCTGAAACCAAGCAAGCCCCAATTAAATGCTTTCTTTTGTAAAAGTTGCTGTGGTCATTCACAGCAATAAAACACTGACTAAGAGACAGGCACTGTAGCTCAGTGAGAAGAGTGCTTGCCTAACATATATGGGGTTTGATCCCCAGCATCAATAAACCCACCATGGTGGCACAGATCTTTAATCCTTGCTAGCACTTGAGAGACGGAGGCAGATTCCTAACTTCTCTGATGATGCTCTTTTGTCTTATATCAAGACTTAGTATCTCTGACACTTACTCAAATCTAAGACTAAAAATAAAAATTGGGATATGTATTTCATGTACATTCATCTATATCTTATCAAACTTGAAATAATATGATATGGCCATGGCACTAGAATTTTATTTCTTATAGTTGGTCTCAATTTTTTTTCATCATAAGGATTGAATCTCAGCCTTGTCATACTAAACACATGTTCTACCACAGAACTATGTTCCCTAATATGTTTATGGGTGTTTTCAACAACACTGAAAGTTGAGTTTGATAGTATATACTCATGTTATCATTGGGTTCTACAATTAGGATTTCATAAAATTTGCTTTATCATATATATGTGTGTGTGTGTGTGTATGTGTTCTCTCTCTCTCTCTCTCTACACACACACACACATATTGACAGTGCATTGGGTCAAGGTCACTTTCTGGTTGTGAACTTGTAGCTCAACCATTAGGAGGGTTGGTTAAAAAAACATGCATGCTGCCTCATCTCATAGCTGCAGGTGAACCTACAATTACCTCACAATCACAAGTTAAAAATAAGAAAAACATATCACCAATAAACTTTCAGATATCTGATGGCCAATACCTTTCTGCCACACCTGGTCCCTCGGAAGGCTGGTGTTGTGGTAGAAGTGAGTGTGGTTCTGTTTGTCCTGGAAGCCCAGGTAGAGTGTCATTAGAAGAGGACTTTCGGGTTCGATGGTTACAATAAGTGTTTTCTCCACAGAGGTGACATTCACTGTGACTGTGAAACGGTCTGTACTTGTGTTGAGGTTGGTGGGCTGGATCTCCATGCTGGCATTTCTCCAGAGCACGATCTAGAAAGAGAGACAGTTAATCCTCCGGGTTAAGATGGGCCTTTCTGTATTCCTTATAGTGATGAGGTAAGGAACTTCCCAAGCTTTCTCCGTTGGGTCTTAGGACCCGATGCCAGTAATTAGTGAAGGGTATATAGTCTCAAATGGCTTCTCCTGGGACTGAGCAAGGTCTATCTCTTCATGAAGCTTCCTGAGATATGCAACAAAATACTGGCCCTGATATGAATCCTTTTTAAAAAAATAAAAATAAAAACAGGGTCTCACTGTGTTGTAGAGAGGTTTCTGTCCCACCCCACCCCACAATCATTCAGTCTCAAAGAAACACACAGAGGCTTATATTAACCATAAACTGCTTGACCCATTAACTTAGGCTTATTATCAACAAGCTCTCACAACTTAAACTAACCCATAATTCCTGTCTATGTTTAGCCAACCTTTTATCAGTGAGGCATTTTTGTCTTGTTTCCTCTGCATCTGGCAGGTGACTGCAGATTGAGCCTTTCCTCTTCCCAGAATTCTCTTAGTCTGGTGGTCTGCCTATACTTCCTGCCTGGCTACTGGCCAATCAGAATTTTATTAAACTAATACAAGTGACAAATCTTTGCAGTGTATGAGAGCATTATCCCACAGCACTGGGTAGCCTTCCTGGCATAGAGAACTCCCTCTGTATTCTAGGTGGCATTGAACCCATAGAGATAGTGCTGGGATTAAAGGCAGCAAGTCTACTTAGCTCTGACATGAGCCTAAAATGCAAAGTTGTTGTATCTTTCCATCCTCTTTCCCAGGATGTCCTGTTCCCACCAAGAAACTATTACCTCGATATCTTCTATTAAATCATGGACTTGGAGCGATTGGTAATCAGAGCTCAATAGCACATTTCCAATACTTCCAACAATATTCCTGTCATCCGAAGTCTCAAAAGGGTTGAAAGCCAGTCCTGTTACCTGCCGAGGAAGCAAATTCCAGTTCCTCCAGTTGCCAAATTGTTCTTGCAGGAGACCCCTCCAACAGATTACAAGGTAGCAACTCCAAATTAAATCCTGGGATTCCCCAACAATGTGTTAGGTAAAGAAGGGGTGTTAAACATTGTAACGCTGATGAGAAACAATGAAAGAGAGCGCTGCATTTCGGGTCCTCACCATCTTTTTCATGCATCTGCTTGTTTGTAGTAGGCAGCAAGTATTCTAAACTCCGATACTGTTGGTGTGATTTTTTTTTACACTGAATCAGTTATGATTCAGATAATCCCAGCTTTGTCAGTAGTTGAGATCAATTCAAATCACAAAGCAAAAACTTAGTTAAATCTGCATATTTAATACTCCCAAACTCTTGCTGGATTTTTGTATTTTTGAGACTTGCAACATAGCCCAGGCGATCCCTGAACCCTGAATTCATCACATTCCTCCTGCTGCTGTCTCTCAAGTGCTAGGAAAACAGGCACCTGCTGTCAAACCTAGCTATATACTAGATTTGTGTGTGTGTGTGTGTGTGTGTTACATATGTGAGTCTGCATGCGAGAGTTTATGGCAATGAGCAGGCACGGAGAGGCCAGAGCAAGACACTGGGAATCTTCCTCTACTGCTCTCTGCTTGGGATTCTCACTGAAGCAGAAGCTTGTGTTTTTGTCTAGGTTGGCTGGTCAATGGACTCTCATAAATTGCCAGTCTCTGCACCGCAAGCTGAGGTTACAGGCACACACAGCCATCCACCCATTCATATGGGTGCTGGAGATTCAAACTGGTTCTCTTATTGACAGAGCACATGTTCTTACCTACTGAGCTGTCTCCCAACCTTTCTCTTCTCAGTATGAAATATAAATTAGTGCCCACAGTTTCTTTCTTTCTTTCTTTCTTTCTTTCTTTCTTTCTTTCTTTCTTTCTTGCTTCCTTCCTTCCTTCCTTCCTTCCTTCCTTCCTTCCTTCCTTCCTTCCTTCCTTCCTTCCTTCCTTCCTTCCTTCCTTCCTTTATTGTGTATACAACACTCTGCCTCCATGTATGCCCACCAGATCTCATTACAGGTGGTTGTGAGCCACCATGTGGTTGCTGGGAATTGAACTCACGACCTCTGGAAGAGCAGCCAGTGCTCTTAACCACTGAGCCATCTCTCCAGCCCATGCCCACAGTTTCTTTATGTGGCTCAGCTGGTGTGTGTTGTCTCCCCTACATTCCCAAACAGCCATCATATACCATCTTCATTTCCATCTCCAAGTTCATACTCACTTGAAGGTTCACTCCTGGGTATTTATTCAAGAGTTCTTTCAGTGCTTTTGCGGATGGAAAACCTAGCCTCAAGGGTGCGGGGCCATCCAGAGTATAAGTGCTCAGGGGCAAAGATGATACATTGTGGCTGCAAGAATTGAAATGACAGTCAGTTCCTGGATGCCCTCTAAAAGTCAAAACCAAAATGAAACGTCCCCAATTCTCCAGCCTGCTAACCTGCTCAACACCACTGTAGCCACAGGAGAGGTCAAGGTCACTGCCGACTCCAGAGGCAGGCTCTGTTGGGAAAATGCTTTGTGGATCTCTCCCAGGGCCATCAAGGACATCTCCAGCATGTCCTCAACCTGCAGTTAGAGTGAGATTCCTTGTGACCTGCAGACTGCCACTGAAGTGGTTCTGATAGGCTTACAAGGGGAACAGGGATTCTGATAGTGGTGTTAAGAAAGAGAACAGCACAGATGTGAACTTTGGAACCTCATAGAAGTGTGTAGAGTATCACTAACAACTTTGCATCACACAAGAGGGCCAGCCAAGGAAAATGTGTGTGTGTTTATATAAACAAAATATATTATTTTATAATATATGATAATATAATATGAATACTATATATATATATATATATGGCCATATTGATGAAAGAAACAGCTCTTACCTCAAAGCAAATAAGAGAGTTCATCTTGGGTTGAGTGACCAAGGTCCAGGACTCAGATTCAGGTCACCCAAATTCCATATCCCATCGTGGTGACAGTTGGGTGAAGTTTTTATAGTGACAGAACAAAGTCTTAAATGAAGGAGTTTTCGAATACATTGGTGGAATCATTGGGTAGGTGGGTTAAAGAGATTGGGGGACTCTATTCTATAGGCCTCAGCTGCTGTCTGATAGCATTCTAAGGTTTTCGGTTACTGGGAGCTAGGTGTCTGTTTGGACGTTTCAAAGGATTTACCCAATCGTCACACAGAGGCCAGATCACATACCGACAACAAGTGGTTATTAAGACGGCGAATGACGGCCCAAGATAACTTGGTTCTGAACTTGTACCATTCCAAACTCCCTGTGATCACAGAAGTTCTAACCGGTTAACCAGTCCTGTGAGGAACTTCTGTTCCTGCCCCTGATATGAGTTTCCATCAATGTTCTTACGTTAGGTGCTCTTTGTGGGGTGGAATGACAAGGTGTCCTGTATCCCAGGCTGACCTTGAACGAACTCTGTAGCCAAAGATCACTTAGTATTTCTGATCCTCCCGCCTCAATCCCAAATGCTGTGTACGCTCAGTCTATGGGGTGCTGCGGATGGAGCATGGGGCTTCTTGCAGGAAAGCAAGCACCTTACCAACTGAGCTGCAGCCTCAGCAACACGATGAGTATTTAAAACCAGCTCCATTGAGATCAAATTCCAAAATGTGGTAGAACTCACCCACTCGGCGTATATAAGTTTACATCTCCATATGTACCAATACCACAATCTGGCTTTTTAAATTCATCCCCTTGAAATAACCTGGCCCTCTCAGGCTTCCACAGACCTGATGCTTCTGGACATTTCCCATCTATTACAGTAGATGGCCTGTCCTGGGCGTGGAGTTCCTGAGGGTTCCCCAAGCTGTATCGTGTGTCCTTGTGTGTGTCCGTATGTATTTTATCCACCCCTCAGATCACACACAGTGGAACTGTTTCCACTTTGTGCTCTTTTTCTGTTTGAAAAACCCTCTTTTGAACACGTTTTTGTGTGGATCAGCTTTTTCAATTCTCTCCTGTATATAAACCGAAAGAGCAGAATTGCTAGGAGATGCAGCCAGACCTGTTTCTAACACTTTGAGGGGCTGCTGCTTTGTCTCCCAATACAACAATTTACAACAATTATGATTTCTCATCATCCTTGCTAATACTTATTACTGACCATAATTTCTCTCTGACGTTGATTTAAGAGTCTCAGGCTGGCCTCAAACTCAGTGTGCTGCCAAGAATAACTTTAATATATAATATAACCTCACGACCATCTGCCTCTGCCTCTTGAGTGCTGTAATCACAGACATGTGTCACCATACCTGGCTTATCCATAGTTTTTGGTGTAAATTGTTATGGCTCTTTTTCCCCTTCCTTCCTTCCTTCCTTCCTTCCTTCCTTCCTTCCTTCCTTCCTTCCTTCTTTTCCTCCCTCCCTCCCTCGCTTCCTTTCTCCTTTCCTTTCTTCCTATTCCCTCACCTTCCAACAAGGTCTTGCTATGCATCCCACGCTGGCCTTGAACTTGCTATCCCCCCATCTCAGGCTCCCTAGTGCTGGGATAACACTATATTCAGCTTCTTAGTTCTAGCTTGCATTTTCCTAACAGCTAAGGGTGTTGGCCGTCTCATGGAGGGTTTATAATATGTGTTACTAAGTCTGTTTCACTTGATTATAAAGTGAACATAGTGTAGCCTCTGCACTGGTGGGGTAGAAAAAGAGACCGGAGAAGACTCAGTAGTTTCTTTAGCTGTCTCTTCTGGAGACTGTGTGGCTGGCTGCTAAGGTCAAAGCTCCTACAGAGTGGGCCAGCTGCATGCAGCACCCTCACCTGCTCGGTGTCTGGCAGAAGAACCTGCTGACTTCCTTCCATGGTTGTTATTGTGCTTCCGAGAGCCTGCAAGGGGCTTGTGGGAGTTATGAAGTTCCTACTGCCGTTGTTCTGAAACAGGATCAGCAGCAGCAACTGCTCACTCAGGTCGATGAGCAAATTGGCCACGCTGACCTAGGGACGTCAGAAAGGAGATGCGTGTAACTCGTGACTGTTTTAAATTGATTCTTGCCTTCTTACAAGCAGCTCAATATTCTCTCCCTCCCCCTCCTCTCTCTCCTTCTCTTCGTATATGTATAGATGTATGTATGTTGTGTGCAAATATTCACGTGGGTGAATGTGCATCTGGAGAATGTGCATATTGATGTCACGTGTCTTCATCAGTTGCTCTCCACCATGTTTTTTGAGACAGGGTCTCTCATTGAATGGAGGTCTTACCAACCGGCTAGCTTAGCTGTCAGCAAACTCTAGGGATCTGTCTGTTTCCACCTCTTCATTAGTAGATGTCCAGACATGCAGGGCCACATCTGGCTTTTACGTAGGTGCTGCAGATGTGTATTCAGGTTCTCAAGCTTGTGTACAGGTACTTCACCAACAGAGATATTCCACAGCCCCACATCAATATCCATTATTGATATTATATAGTTCAAAGGTATTTTATCAGAAGAAACATCACCATTTGGTGGGCAAGAAAAATAGATGACTCCATACCACCTATGGAGGAGGATTGTGCTTAATGTTATTCTAAGGAACTTGGAGCGTTAAGTAGACAAGCTGTTTAAGTGAACAGAATCAACTAAAAGAGGCATGCTTGGGAAAAGAGCAATGCCTGGCCAAATGCTGAGTAGGAGGGCTCTGTGTGAAGGCACGGACGGCCACATCAAGTTTTCAGATACCTAAAAAACAGTTCTAAACACAAGAGAAAACACCATTTCTCTTTTATGCAGGAGTAAGAAAGCCTAGGCGGCCAAATGCGGTGATGCATGCTATTAATCCTAGCACCCAGGAGTCAGAGACAGGGGGATTGAAAGTAAGTTGAAAGCCAGCTCAGGTGGCATAGTAAGACCAATCAACTAACTACCAAAAGGAAATGCTAGGCAAGTTTGACTGGATGGTTACTGGATACCCACACAGGTGCTACTATTTTTATTTTGAGATGCTATTTCCTTTCAAAGTTATATTTATTAAAAGCTTCTGTAAAAATCAAAGGCATCAGTTGGGCAGTGGTGGAGCACATCTTTAATCCCAGCACTCAGGAGGCAGAGGCAAGTGGATCTCTGTGAGTTTGAGGCCAGCCTGGTCTACAGAGCGAGTTCCAGGACAGCCAGGACTATACAGAGAAACCCTGTCTCAAAACAAGCAAACAAAGAAACAAACAAAAAATCAAACACATTCCAAAATTAAAAAATAAGACACTGGCACAAAATATTTGAAGTATGGTTAACAACAGTTTGCTGTGGAATATTATTTTAAGATGCATTACCTTCGTTTATGCTGTGGAGTATTTGTTTAATGATGCAAAGATGGGTTGCATTCTTTTATGTTGTCTTTATTTAACTCTGTGAAGCTGTGTTACTTTGCCTGTCTAATACACCTAATAGTCTAATAAAGAGCTGAACAGCCAATAGCAAGGCAGGAGGAAGGAGAGGTGGGTCTAGCAGGCAGAAAGGACAAATAGAAGGAGAAACCTGGGAGGAGAGATAGGGAAGCAAGAAAAGAAGGAGAGAGGACATCAGGGGCCAGCCATTCACAACACAGCCAGTCATGGAGTAAGAAGTAAAGAAAGGTATACAGATAGAGAAAGATAAAAGCCCAGAGACAAAAGATAGATGGGATAACATAAGAAAAACTGGCTAGAAACAAGCAAAGCAAAGGCCGGGCATTCATAAGTAAGAAAAAATTTGCCTGTGTTGGAGCTAGGTGGTGGGCCACCAAAGAGCAAAGAGCCAAAGAGTGAAAATCAATCAACTACAATAGTTACTCTTAATAATAAAAGCTACAGGGCTACAGTACTGAAAACAGCCTGATATTGGCATAAGAACAGACAGGAGGACCAATGGATCCGAAGTGAAAACCCAGATATTAATCCACACACCTTCGAACACCTGATTTTTGACAAAGAAGCAAAAAATAACAAATGGAAAAAAAGAAAGCATATTTAACAAATGGTGCTGGCATAACTGGATATTAACATGTAAAAGAATGAAAATAGACCCATATCTATCACCATGCACAAAACTCAAGTCCAAATGAATCAAAGACCTCAGCATAAAGCCAGCCGCACTGAACCTCATAGAAGAGAAAGTGAGAAGTACACTTGAACACATTGGCACTGGGAACCACTTCCTAAATAGAACCCCAGCAGCATAGACACTGAGAGAAACAATCAATAAATGGGACCTCCTGAAACTAAAAAGTTTCTGTAAAGCAAAGGACATGGTCAACAAGACAAAATGGCAGCCTACAGAATGGGAAAAGATCTTCACTAACCCCACATCAGACAGAGGTCTGATCTCCAAAATTAACAAAGAACTCAAGAAATTGGTCATCAAAAGAACAAATAATCCAATAAATAATGGAGTACAGACCTAAACAGAGAACTCCCCACAGAGGAATCTAAAATGTCTGAAAGATACTTAAGGAAATGATCAACATCCTTGACCATCAGAGAAATGCAAATCAAAGCAACTCTTACACCTGTAAGAATGGCCAAGATCAAAAACACTGATGACAACTTATGCTGAAGAGGATGTGGGGTAAAGGGAACACTCCTGCATTGCTGGTGGGAATGCAAGCTGGTACAACTCCTTTGGATGTCTGTGTGGCGATTTCTTAGAAAATTAGGAAACAACCTTCAAGACCCAGTAATACCACTTTTGGGTATATATCCAAAGGATTCTCAATTGTGCCACAAGGACATGTGCTCAACTATGTTCATAGCAGCTTTGTTTGTCATAGCCAGAACATGGAAACAACCTAAATGCCCCTCAACCAAAGAATGGATAAGGAAAATGTGGTACATTTACACAACGGAATACTACACAGCAGAAAAAATAACGACAGCTTGAATTTTGCAGGAAAATGGATGGAGCTAGAAAACATCATTTTGACTGAGGTAACCCAGACCCAGAAAGACAATTATCACATGTACTCACTCATAGGTGGTTTTTAAACATAAAGCAAAGAAAGCCAGCCTACAAATCACAATCCCAGAGAACTTAGACAACAATGAGGACACTAAGAGAGACTCACATAGATCTAATCTACATGGGAAGTAGAAAAAGACAAGATCTCCTGAGCAAATTGGGAGTGTGGGGACCTTGGGGTAGGGTTAAGGGGGAAGGGAGAGGTAGGGAGGGGAGCAGAGAAAAATGTAGAGCTCAATAAAAAACAGTTTAAAACGTAATAAAAGCCTCTGATACCAAGATCAATGACCCAAGGTGAAGAGTGACAAGATGGATGAAGGCACAAAGCAGTTCAGAGAAGGAATAAAGGGGAAGGGGCCACATCTGCTTGTGACTTAGGAAACATCATATATATCGACGGCAAAGGGAACAATGGTCACATCTGGCTAAAGAGATTTGCAAGGGCAAATGGGTGTCTGGGGGTTGTTTCCTCATGATTGCCTTTGCTCTGCTTTAATTTTCTTCCAAAGAATGTATTGCTTCTGTAATTGAAAAATCCAGACAGAACAGTGATGTGGCTCACTTGGTAAAGTGTTTTTTTAGAACGTATGAAGCCCTAGGCTTGAGCCCCAGAACCTCATAAACTGGGTGGGGGTGCCTCTCTGTTATATGGGAACTGGGGTGGTAGAGGCAGGAGGATCAACAGTTTAAGGCTACACATCAGGTTTGAGACAAAACTGGGATATCTGAGACCCTATTTCAAAAGCAAAAAAGTAAAAACAAACAAACAAACCAAAGAACCAAACCGAACAACCAAACAACCAAAACGCTTATTGTGATGTATTTACAAGTGTAAAAATCATAGAAAAGAGAAAGTTGAGTTTCTTTTTTTTTTTTTTTTTTCCGATACAGGGTCTCTCTGTGGTTTTGGAGCCTGTCCTGGAACTAGCTCTTGTAGACCAGGCTGGTCTCGAACTCACAGAGATCCGCCTGCCTCTGCCTCCCGAGTGCTGGGATTAAAGGAGTGCGCCACCACCGCCAAAGTTGAGTTTCTTATGCTTCCACCTTTTTATGCATAAGAAGCAGCCTGACCAATTATGAGGAAGTGATGTCAGCAAGCATGGATGCAGGAAACTGCAAGGCCGGGAGCATTCCGATTGTGCCGCCTGTCCCAAGACGTTGTATCTACGGCAAGCGGCACATCGATCTCAGCTGCATGATTTCTCCTAACAAACGGATTAAAATGAAGTTCCCCAATCAGTACTCTGAGAATACCATCGCTAGTCAGACTTCACGGCGCAACTGTATTTGCCGATACTCAGCTCCGTCTCCACCAAGTACTTTTGTGACGCCCAGTTCTGCGGTTGGCACAGTCTCCACCTCCTTCCTTCCCTTCCGGCCGCCTCCCCGTTTGTGAATACCTGAGCCGGTGTAGGAGATGTCGGAGGGGAGTTTCTCACTCTCTGGAGGATGTCATAAGCTTTCTGGAGTTCACTGTGTGCTTGAAAAGCAGGTATTTCTGGGACCAACTTCTCTGCTGTCTGATCTGTGACCTGTTGGGAAGAAAAGACTTTGTCAGGCTGGAGAGATGCTCAGTAGGCAATGGCACTTACCGCTAAGACTGAGGACCCCTGTTTGATCCCTGGAACCCACATGGTGGATGGACAGACTGATTCCTCCAAGTTGTTCTCTGACCTCCATGTGAGTAATATAGAATGTGAACATCCCCACTTCCATACACAAAACTAAATAAATGTAAAAAATTAAAAGATAATATTTTGTGCTAGGCAGTGGTGGTGCACACCTTTAATTCCAACACTCGGGAGGCAGAGGCAGGAAGAGGTCTACAGAGCGAGTTCTAGGACAGGCTCCAAAGTTATACAGAGAAAGCCTGTCTTGAAAACAACAACAACAACAAAAAAGATAATATTTTGTTAAAATTACTTAATACAGATTTATCATGCATTTGGAGTTTAGTATACGAAGTTAATGGCCAAACAAAGCTGACCTTCTAAATGTCATGAACCTCAGGCTCCAAAAGGGCTGTTACTTTCAGAAGCAAGTGGGGTGGAATTGATTTTCACTTCCTTCATACATGAGAGAAGATGAATAAGAATTTTATAGAATGAATATAATGGCAGATGAGGTTGCTGGTGAGATCACAGGAAAGAGTTCATAGAGAGCTTTTCTAGCAAGAACAAGGTCCCGAGTTCAAGCTTCCACACCGGGGAAGAATTCATGTTCCAAAGGGGGAAACCTTCAGAATACTGTTTTAGCAGGAGGTGAGGTACCGAATGTTTCCCTGGACAAACGGAGCAAACGGAGCAAGGCCCTAGCTACAAAGCTGTGCTTGAAGTCCAAATGCTACCCATTTCCATGTAAACCCAACTGCTTGTTTCGGTTCTGAAGTACACTCTGCTTATCACACACATTGCCAAGAGACCCTTACCAAGGCCCCACTGCGCTCTGTAGATGCTGGGTTAAGTAGGGAGGATCGGAACTCAAACAGGGCAGGAGCCTGGAGGCAGGAGCTGATGCAGAGGATGTGGAGGGGAGCTGCTTCCTGGCTTGCTCCCATGGCTTGCTCTGCCTGTTTTCCTATAGAACCCAGGACAACCAGCCCACAGGCGGCCCCACCCACAATGGGCTAGGCCCTCCCTCGTCAGTCACTAACTCAGAAAATGCCTTACAGCGGATCTTATGGAGGCATTTTCTCAATTGAGGTTCTCTCCTTTCAGATAACTCTAGCTTGTGTCAAGTTGACACAAGATCAGCCAACACACCATCCTCGTGGGGCACATTAATAGGCCACACCTGACTTTGTGGGAGAGGCCGCTTTTAGAACTGTATCATGGCTTTGACAACTGAAGTACAAACAGGAACTGATGAAGGTATGTATGGGCGAGTTGTAGCTGCCACCCCAGGACCCAGTGAGGTCGGGCTTCCTGGATGCTATCCTAGCTACCGGCAGCTGTGGGGACACATACCTCGTTTGGTATTTTAGAACCCAGATGGGCACACCTTAACATTTACGTAGGCCAGGCTGAACTTAATCCTGCAATCCTCCAGTCTCAGCCTCCTGAGCACTGGAATTACAGGTATCTGTTTCCTCACTTGGCTGTATTTAATTTTCTCCACTGATGAACACTTAGTTTTAACACATATCTGGACTTGGGCAACCTTGCTAAATTCTCTTAACAGTTCTGGTAATTTCTCTGTAAACACTTCTGGATATTCAGTCTACATTTCTGGCTTCTCTTTGTTTAAGGGAAGGAACCAAACCCCGTTTTTGGTTTAAGCTCTCGCAGGCTGGTCCTTCCCCAGTGGGAGACAGTGCTGGGAGAAGAGGGAGCATGTGGCTGCCAACAGCATGTGAAACAGGTCAGAGCAAGAGGGACGTTTTAGGGGTAAAGTGTCAGGCTGCATGTAAACTGGGTCGGACATGGGGAATGGGATCCTTGTCAGTCATCTTGTCTCAGTGGCTTTACCTTTTCTCTAGCACCTCTGATACAGCGGGTGGCTAGCAGAAGTTCTTCACACGGTTGTGTGTGCGTGCGCGCGCACGTGCGCGCGCGCACACACACACACACACACACACACTGTGGATATGTGAGTCCTACAGAGGAATGAGCCCTCAGGTGCTGCAATGGGCAATGGACACTTAACCCGCTGGTTAGACTTGTTTCATTTTTGCTTTTAGTATACAGTTCTCCTGGGAGGTAACAGGGTGGCCATTAAAACGCGATTAAAAATCATGACTCTGGAGATGACATAAGAGAAGGGCACATGGGCTCTTTTCATGCTAGGCCAATGTTTTGCCACTGAGCTACATCCCCAGGCCTGCAAGTGCCTTCCAGGATCATGAAGCTACCCAGTTGCCTTCTGTTTTCCAGACTTACCCGATAGGCTGTACTCGGAAATGACGTTTGAGGGTGAGTGGAGAGAACTTCTGAGTGAGAATCTTCCTTTGGGCTTGAAGTGATGTCTGCCAAAGATCTTCCAGCAGGAATAGTGGATTCAGGCCTGGTAACCTCTGTCACGACAGGCCATGGTGACCTGTTTGATATGGGTGTGGCAGGTGTTACCTGTGGTGTGCTGCTGGGTGCAGGTGTGGCTGTTGTCACCTGTGGTGGGCTGCTGGGTGCAGGTGTGGCTGTTGTCACCTGTGGTGGGCTGCTGGGTGCAGGTGTGGCTGTTGTCACCTGTGGTGGGCTGCTGGGTGCAGGTGTGGCTGTTGTCACCTGTGGTGGGCTGCTGGGTGCAGGTGTGGCTGTTGTCACCTGTGGTGGGCTGCTGGGTGCAGGTGTGGCTGATGTCACCTGTGAGCTTCTGTTTGAAGCCATGCTTATCATCCATGGTATGGCTTTTGGAATTTCCAAGGAAAAGCACAGTGTCTTAGACTAGAAGATAAAAACATGTCAAGGAAGAGGCTGAATCATGTTATACCAAGTACAACATCATTGGGGTGGTATTCTGTCTGCACACTAAGCCTCCTATATCCTATAGGACACTGCTGTCGAACATGGCCCACACTGTACATTAAGGACAACGGGTTTACTGCCCATCGTTCAATAAGTTATTAAACACTTACTACATGCTAGGACATGTCCTAGAGGACTCAGGGCACAGAACAAAATGAGCCTAGTGTCTGGCCTCTTAGGGCCTCCATGGAGTGGAAACTGAGAGACAAATTGCATCAGGTACTGAACACGTGCATGAAGGAGACCTCTAGGAACGCAGATGGGGGGTGGTGAACACTGTGCTTCAGACCGGAAGTCAGAGGTGAGCGTGAGGGCAGGGAAGAGACATGGGCTCTGCCAACATGTCTGAGGACATCAGAGGGAGCCAAAGCCTGCTCCCTCAAAGCCTGCATTTGAGGAGGAAGCAGGAGGCTAGTAAAGAAAGGGGGTGGGGGATGGGGTGGATTGAGCAGTGGGGGATGAGGGCCGTGTCCGGTGCCAGCAATCAGGATCCCTCTGAGTACTGTGCGGAGGTCAGACGAGGAAGGAAGGGGCAAAGAAACTGGAGAACTGAGGGGCCCAACGTAGCAATTCAGACTTCGGTGACCCCCTCCTGGCAGCATTTCAAGAGATGTCAGGTTGGGAAACGCCAAGATGGGAATTTTATTTCACCTTCATCTTTTTACATTGCTATAAACTCTTTTCCAGTTAGCATGGTGTCAAAGAAACAAAGCAATTTAGATGGGCCCTTAAAGGTCACCAGGCAGACCATGACGAGGAGGAGGCCGGGAATCCTTCCCTTCCCTCTGACTCCTCTCCCTCTTTGACTTGCAGATCTTTATTGTACCGCATGAGTTTCTAGAAGCTGCCCCAAGTTCTCTGAATGAATCAGAGGGCAAAGAAACAGCATCAACGAGGGGGGTCATCATATCTTCACGAAAGCACAAAGACCAGTTGCTAGAACTTTCTTCAGATTACCCAATAGCTTCTTCCCTGTGCTTTCCTTTCTAGAATTGTGCCCGGCCCACTCTCAGCAGGCCCCACTGACGGGAAAGATTAACACCTCACGGGTGTCTGTGAACTACATACACCACGTACCCACTCAGAAGAAACACGCTGCTGGTGACATGGGGTTGACGAGTAGGTTTCTTCTAGAGAAATAAGAAGGCAAAACTGTATCTGATTAACTTGAAATCAGTCGGAAAATGGTCATTTTTAAAGTTTTATCCAGCTGCCATTATTGCTTGCTTCTCTGCACATCTCATCAGAGGCTGGGGTTGAACCTAGGGCCTCCTGTATGCTGGGCAAGGACGCCATAACTGAACTAAGTCCCCAGACCACTCGTTACTGCTTTCTGCTCCCACATTCTCCATCAAGACAGCCGTCACCTGAAGCATCAAGTGACTCGGAGCTTGGGGGTGTTGGTAGTCTAGACCATCTGCAGAGCCAGTGAGGGGGTGCAGCGGGAAGACCGGGATCAGAGCAGCTCAGACTCCTAATTTTGTAAGAACCTTTGTGGTTTTTTTTCTTTTCTTTTTTCTTTTTTTTTAAGATTTATTTATTTATTATGTATAGAGTATTCTGCCTGCATGTATGCCTACAGGCCAGAAGAGGGCACCAGATCTCATTACAGATGGTTGTGAGCCACCATATGGTTCCTGGGAATTGAACTCAGGACCTCTGGAAGAACAGTCAATGCTTTGAACTTCTCTCCAGCCCATCTTTTTTTTTTTTTTTTTTTTTTCGAGACAAGGTTTCTCTGTAGCTTTGAAGCCTATCCTGGAACTAGCTCTTGTAGACCAGGCTGGCCTCAAACTCACAGAGATCCTCCTGCCTCTGCCTCCCAAGTGCTGGGATTAAAGGCGTGTGCCACCACAGCCCAGCCCTTTGTGTGTTATTTCAATCAAATTCTCTTAGGCAGTGTCTCAGTGTTTCTATTGCTGTGATCAAACACTATATGCAAAAGGCAAGTAGGGGAGGAAAGGGTTTGTTTGGCTTACACTTCAACATTGCTGTTCATCACTGAAGGAAGCCAGGACAGGAACTCAGACAAAGAAGGATCTGGAGGCAGGAGCAGATGCAGAGGCCTTGGAGGGGAGCTGCTTACTGGCTTGCTTCCCATGGCTTGCTCAGCCCACCTTCCCATGGCACCACCCACCATGGGCTAGGCCCTCTCCCATTGATCACTAATTGAGAAAATGCCTTATAGTTGGATCTCATGGAGGCATTTCCTCATCTAAGGCTCCTTCCTCTGACGACTGTCGCTTTTGTCAAGCTGACACACAAAACCAGCCAGCCCAGGCAGCCAATTAGTGGTCAGGAGTAGTTTATGGCTCCAGAGGGAATTGTAGGGCCCACGTGAGTCTTGTTACCTCTCTCACTATGACAGAATGGCGGACACAAACTTAAGAGAGAGGACATTTCTTTGGACTCAGCGCTGCAATGCTAGCGTGGCGGATCTGATCCAGTAGTTCACGCCATGAAGAAACCAGATGGGAGAAGGTCAGAACTTCCCAGCTTTCTCCAGAGGAGAAACCCCACACCCGTGGGACAGTGTCACCCCACAATCTAGGTAGATCTTGTCTGCTATCTTCTCGCTGTCTGGGAACACAGTGACAGACACACTCAGAGCTGTCCACCACCGCTAGGCGATTCTAACCCAGTCAGGCTGAGAGTGAGATTTGCCCGTTGCAGACAATTTGTGAACTAGAAAGATACTGTCTTCAGTGTTTTCTCCTAACTTATTACTGAGTAAATGCAAGCTCTCTTCCCTTGCTTTCCTGGATTAGCATCTCGGCAGTAAAATGGGGATAAAAGTCAGGGAGTGTTAAGGCATAGAAGGAGGGAAAGCGGTCCCCTGCCTGCAGTCTGACTGAAGCCTCTCATGGGATTAGTTCAGAATTTGTTTTTTAAAGGGTTATTAAGGGAGCCTCATGGCTCAGTGGTTAAGAGCACTGGCTGCTCTTCCAGAGGACTTGGGTTTGATTTCCAGCAGCCCCATGGCAGCTCACAACTGTCTACTACTCTGGTCTCAAGGGCTCCAACACCTTCCATGGGCACCAGACTTGCACATTGTGCATAGACATACAAGCAGGCAAAACTCTCATATGCAAAAAAAGAAAAAGAAAGAAAAAAAAGGATCTCATCAGAGAGCTTTCTTTACGCAGTGGATGGTGGGTAATGAGGACGCTCCCAGCAGGTTAAGCTGCAGAGAACAAGTGCCCGCGGTGTGCTCAGTCACAAGTGGAGCATCCATATCACCGCCCAGCAAGGATCAGGTCTGGTCTTGAAAAAGGGTGCAGAAAGATTGTAAGAACCAGGGAACAGGGATGACCAAACGACACAGCGTCTTCTGGATGTGACAGGACAGCTGCACTCGTGAGCTGTGGCTGCCAGCACAAGACCTGCCCAAGACCAAGCCAATCAACCTTCTAGAATGGAGGGGGAGAGAGTCTGAAGCCCTTCCCTTTAACTCAGCAATGATGGCTAGTGGATGACCTGGGGGGCAAGGAGAAGTCATCCCCCAGGGCCAGTTTTCTTTAAAAGTGTGCCGAGTGTGGCCCTTAGTAAGTGAGCCAAGCTCCAGTGTATGTCCCCCCAGGTGTATGTGGGCAGCAGAAACTGGACTTGGCGGCTAATAGAAAGCAAAACAAGAGGAATGAAGTTGAGGGTGCACAGGGAGGCGGGAGTTGATCTAGGAGGAGCTGGAGGGAGAGAATGAATATGACCAAAAATACACTGTATGAAATTCTCAGCAATAAAATATTGGTTTAAAAGTTGTGAAGGCCGGGTGGTGGTGGCACATGCCTTTAATCCCAGCACTTGGGAGGCAGAGGCAGGTGGATCTCTGAGTTCAAGGCCAGCCTGGTCTACAGAGTGAGTTCCAGGACAGCCAGGGGTACACAGAGAAACTCCGTCTCAAAAAACTTAAAAAAAAATTCTTTGTTTGACAGAGAGTCTATCCACTTGTGTTTGTGAGGTCATCCCCCACCTCAAGAACAATCACTAGAACCACTGTACCAGCCTCATCTTTACCCTGACCAGTGCTCAGTCTAATTGTTCAACATGGACACAGACTGAAATATTTTCAAGCAAATGCATCTTCCCCAATTAGAATTTTGAGAGAGAGAGAGAGAGAGAGAGAGAGAGAGAGAGAGAGAGAGGAGTTTGCTTTATTCTAGTAAAAATTATTTTGTAATAGAATTTTTGTGAGAAAAAAATACTTTGCTTTTTCATTGTAGAACGAGTAAAGAGACATTCAAAGGCATGCTGAGCGCTGAGAAAACAAAACAGCCGGGTGTGGAGAGGCTTGCTTGCCATCCCAGTTCCTGAGAAGCTGAGGGCTGGGGAGATGGCTCAGGAGTCAAATGCTGGCTAGGAAAGCATGGGAATCTGGGTTCAGAGTTGAGAACCCATGAAGAACTGGGCCTGGCAGTGCACACTTGTGCAGGCCTGTTACCCCAGTGCTAGGAGGTGGGAGCAGGGGGATCCTCAGAACTAACTGGCCAGGGTGTCTGACCCAAAGATCGGAGTGAGACATAGGCATTCATCACCAAAACTATGACGTAGAGCACTAGAAGGAGACTTCTAGTACACACACACACACACACACACACACACACATACACACACATACACACATACACACATACACACACATACACACACATACACACACATACACACACATACACACACATACACACACACATACACACACACACACACACTGAAAGGCAAGGGTGGGGCATGGCTCTGTTGTATAGTGCTATGCACAGAGCCCTGGGCTTGATCGCCTGCACCACAGAGAAAGAAAAGGCGTACAGACTGTAGTATTGAAATCAGATATGCAGATTCAAGCGGGTGCCTCCTTGGCTCCAGATATGATAATTCATTCAGGTTTCCCTCAGCTCCCGGGCACCTAAAGATGACTGGATCACACACTTAGAGAAGGAACACATTACCTGAGTTCTCTTTCTGGGCTCCTCTTTTTGTCTTGGGTTTCCATGGGCTCTTCTCATTGCTCCCAGGGACTTCAGCATGAAAAAACAACACGGATTATTAATCATTTCCATTAGATAGCAATGTGGGGATTCTGAAGTAGCCCCTTCACTCTGACCATCGCCACATCTGGATGTACACTACCAGATGCCTAAAACTGGGTCTAGTTGGCCAAGAAGTGAGCAACAGAGGATTAAACTCTTTGTATGAAAGACCTGCCAAGGAAAACATCTTCCTTTTTGGTTTTGTAACTTGGGTCAGTAGAGCTCAGGGTCCAGAAATTACTGGAGTGGCGGCAACATGTACTTCACCTGAGCCACACTCTCAGACCAACAGGGACATCCTGGAATGCCTCATTTTCTACATACAGACACATAATACATTACATACATGTTCCTCACACATGCAAACTGAACACTGGCTACATTTCAAGCTAAAAGTGGGACCACAATCCTCCTCAGCTTGCATCTGCACTCTCTGGCATCCAATATCTGGTGAGGGCTGTATCCTTCACAGCGGGGGACAGCAGCGGCCTCACATGGTGAAAGGAGCTGAGACAACTTATCACCAAATCCCAGTCACAGGGGAGGGGAACTGGTGGCTGAGGGACCTCTAAAAGGTTCCACTTGTTAGACTTTCCATTAGCCGAAGCTGGATTCAGAGCGATACACTCAACACAACAATACTTACAGAAAACATCAGTGGCCCAGCGACGGGACAGTAAGCAAAGTACATTCAAAGAGGTCTAGCTGCCCTTTCTGCCCTGTTTCCCTCCTACCCATCAGCCTCTCGAGCCATTTTCTCTGTTCTGTTCGTGTGTGTGTGTGTGTGTGGTTATGTGTGTGTGGTGTGTGTATGTGTGTGTGTACACACACTCATGCTCTCTTTTAAAAATAGGCCCACCCTCCCCATTGTTCTTCATTTTGCTTCACTCCTCGCTAGAGAGCCCGTATTGCAGATAATTCCACTGCAGTTTCTGGAGATGTGCATGTCTAAGCACAGAAGTTTAGGCATCAAGCTGGGCATGGTGTCCCATGCCTGCCATCCCAGCACTTGGGAAGTAGAAGCAGGAGGGTCAGAAGTTCAAGGTCACCCCTGGACACATTGTGAGGGGGCAGCACAGGGTGGGGAGAACTGTATTTGTAGAGTCCAAAGTCAAGAATTCTTGAGAATGCCTAAAGACTCAACTGTCATTCACAACTGATGTCCACATCATCAAAAATTGCATTTTTAACCTGGCGGTGGGCTTGCTGAACAACCCTCCATAATGGCCACGGGTGAGTGACAACGGTAATAGAATTAGTGAACGGTAGGGAGGCAGCTCATGAGGAGGAAACAGTGGCTGCTGACGTGCGAGGGGGTCAGCGAGCTGCCATGGCAACGGAGAAAGGCACAGCACAAAGAAGACCAAGGGGCTTGATGTTAAGAGCTTATTACATTGAGGCAATGACTGCTCTGGGAGCAGAGGCAGAAGGATCCTTTTAAGTTTGAGACCAGCCTTTTCTACAGAGCTAGCTTCAGGACAGCCACAGCTACAGAGTGAGAGATGCTGAAACAAAACAAAACAAAAGAAACAAACAAACAAAAAAGCAAAAAAAAAAAAGGCAGAATAAAATTTTATCCAGACTGTCTGAGATCAGGCAAGGACTTCAAGGACCTACTGGGCCATGACTAAATGCTTTATGATAACAGATGCCAATGCCAGAAGTATCACTTAATTAAAAAACGATATCCATGCTGGAGAATAACCTTAATGGCTAAGTGTGCACTCTGTTCTTGCAGAGAAGCTGAGTTTGATTCCCAGCATCCATGTCAGGAAGCTCGTATCTGCCTATAACTCCAGCCCCAGGGAGAATCTGATACCTCTGCCTCCTGGACTCTCCAGGAACCTGAATTCATGTGCAAATAGATATAAATGGCGCGCGCGCGCGCGCGCGCACACACACACACACACACACACACGCGCGCGCGCGCGCGCGCGCGCGCGCGCGCGCGTGCATACTGACTGATCATTTTGAGCTTCCAGCTCCAGGGAATCACACTTCTAAGAGATGATGGCTTCTTTTGCCTTCTCATTTTCATTCGCCACATTCTCGTTGCTTTCCCATTTTGCCTCTACGACCCAGAGCTGACCAGATTAGGGGTGTACATTCAGAATGTGAAGGTTACTAACTCAATTTCTCTCGCACTTCAGCCAAGTCACCCATGAGAGGACTTCAACTGGCAACTGGCATAGTGGGATGTATGAAGACATCACTCACCCCAAAGGACAGTGGTTTTCTTTTTGTGATAACTAGTATTATGAAAATAAAAATTGAAGGCTGGAGGGATGACTCAAAGGGTAAAAGCACCTGTCTCCAAGGCTGATGACCCGAGTTTAAACCCCAGAACCCACATGGTGGGAGGGGAGAACTGACTCCCACAAGTTGCCCTCTGACCTATGTATGTGCACTGTGGCACACGTGCCAACCCCCCATTCCCACAGGCACACAAAAACAAGTTTAAAAAGATAATTACAACAGAAATTCCTGTATGGACCCTGTGGGCCATTACAGACTATTTAAAATAAATCCTCTCATGTGCATTCCTTATGCAAATGAGTTTCGAGACTGAAGTTGATGCAAAGTCATCACTCACCGATCTGGCAAATGAAATAATGCGTCTCCGAGCACTGGTCCAGTTTTGAACTGATGCCATTAGGGTTTACGGTCACGGCGTTGCACTTTCCGGCCTCCAAGCCAGCGGCATCTCCTAGAGGGACACTGGACTCTAAGGAAGGAGAGTCTCCTTTCTCCACCCCATAGAGTCAGGCATGGCAGTCCATGTCTGTAAGCCCAGTATTCTAGGTGAGATGGGAGGTGGAGAAAGGAGACTCCCCGGAAACCTGTGGGTCGGGTGGCCTGGGGGACGCTGTCACAAAGAGAAAAAAAAACCTTGCCTCAAACAAGGTAGAAGGCAAGGACCAAAACCTGAGTCCCCGGCCTCCTCATACACATACTGTGGCACATGCACACATGTACATGGTATACACACATGTACCAACATGAGGGCCCAATTTGTCTGGTGTCCAACACATGGAAGTTTACTTTATGGTCTATATTCTGCCAATTATATTTTAAATAAATGCTGATTGGCCAGTGACCAGGCAGGAAGTATAGGCAGGACAACCAGACAGGAAGTAGAGGCAGGTCAAATGAGAACAGGAGGATTCTAGGATGAAGACCCAGTCCGCAGTCCTGTCCTAGCCATAGAAGAAGCAAAATGTGACTGCCTCACCAAATAAGGTACTGAGCCACGTGGTTAAAACAGATAAGAATAATGGGCTAATATAAGTTGTAAGAGTTTAATAAGAAGCCTAAGATACTAGGCCAAATCAGTTTATGATTAATGTAGACCTCTGTGTGATTTCTTTGGGACGTAACGGCTGCAGAAACTGGGCAGGACAGAAAACTCAGACAACAGTTTATGACTCCTCCCTACACACTATAGATTACTCTTTAATAGTAGAGGGTTTTAATCATAGAACTTAAAATTAATTACCCAGACATTAATGGAGAAATGATGATATAATAATTTCTTGGAATTTTTTTCTCTAAAACTGCAATACTATGCTACCTAATTTTGTAAGAAAGACAATAGATGGGTAATTTCTTTCTAGCTTCTGTTTTAGGAAATTTGGAGGCAAGGATAACAAAGAAAATCATGGTAAAATCAATGGCTCTTTGGGATATGAACCATTTGTATATCTGGAAAGCCAAAATTCAGGAGGCTGAGGCGGGGGATTGAGAGTTTGAGGCCAATCTGGGCTAAATATCAAGTTTTAGGTCATTCTGTGCTATAAAACAAAACGATCTCACATACAAACCAAAACAAATTGAACAAACCCCCAAATGCCTCAAATTAAACAAAGCAAAACTACATCATACATGAAGATGGGGACACAAGCTTCATTCATTTGACAAAAAGCCCTTCGCTGCTCTTCAGAGACAAATGAAGGCAGAGCCATAAAAGTGGACAGCCGCAGTGAGAGATAATGCTCGGGACCACGACTTTTTTTCTGAATATAAAAGCTGAAAGATTCAAGCAACTTTCTTCCCCCCCTAGAACAAGGCACAAGATGTTTCTTTCCTCGGCACTTGTACCAGAGCCCTACCTGAGTGGGTTGCCTCTTGACGCTTTCCTAGGGGCTGTGGGCTTGTTCCCACCCACCATGTTGTCTCTTTTTCATAGATGCTTTGTATGTGAGTCTGAAGCCCTCTGTTCCAAGTGCGAGTCAGGTGTTCTTCCTGGTCCCGGCAGTAATTATTTGCTTCTTCGAAGTTGCAGTTAAGCATGTAAAGCCGATAGCAGCTCTTTTCCCCATGTGGCTGAGAGTTGCTCTGTTCGTGTCCCAAAGAGACACCTACTATAATGTACAGCCAGAGCCAGGACCTTCTCGGGAAGAGCATCTCCCTGCACTGTGAGCAAGACAGTGTGTGGAGGCTCAGCAGGTGCCTGGCCCTATAAATACGACTCAGAGAGTTTGTCATTATCATTGGTATTGTTCTTTGGTGGGACGGGAACAACCTGTTAAGGAGGAAAAGGTTTTGCTTTGTTTAGAGAGCCCAGATGGAGTTCTTACCTGCTGCAAATAAATAGAAACAGGGCTTTCCATCTGTGTCTACATAACCAGATGTGTCTTCAGCAAATAAAGCTCCATTATGAAGCTAAGTCTTTCTGGAAGCAGGGAGAGGCTGGTGTATAGCTAAGCCAGTGTTCCTAGACTCAGTGATTTTAGTTTTTGCAATATGGAGATCCAACTGGGGACCTCATACATCCCACACAAGCACTCGGGCCCAGAGCCATGTCCAGAAAAATGGATATTTTTTTTTTATAAAAAACAAGACTATTCTTATTGAGTCTTATTATTGAGTTAAACATTTAAACATATTTACTTGTTTTTATTTCATATATATTGGTGTTTTGCCTATATGTGCATACGTGCACCATGTGCATGGCTGGTGCCTGCAAGGCCAGAAGGTGTCAAGTTCCCTAGACTGGAAGGTACGATGCTTGTGAACCATTGTGTTGGGTACTGGGAATTGAACCCAGGTCTTCTGAAAGAACAAGTGCTCTTAACTATCTCTCCAGCCCCTATGACTGATTTTTTAAAAATTATCTTTATTGGCCATTATATCCAGACTGTATAATGAACTCAAAAAGTTAACAAAAGAATAGGGAATGCAATCAATCACTAATGGCTGATAAATATAAGGGAGAGCGTGGTGGTGCACGCCTTTAATCCCAGCACTTGGGAGGCAGAGGCAGGCGGATCTCTGTGAGTTCGAGGCCAGCCTGGTCTACAAGAGCTAGTTCCTGGACAGGAACCAAAAAAAAGCTACGGAGAAACCCTGTCTCAAAAAAATCAAAT
>NW_026067927.1:16463325-16554166 GCF_014885135.2 Alexandromys fortis
TATATATATGGGAGAACTGCTAAGCATCCTTTGTTAGACAGGGATTGACCGAGTGTCACAGAAATAGAAGAAAGAATAAACTGTCCCCCACAGAAGCAGATTGTTCTTTCTTATGATTGATTTAACTTTATTTTATGTGCAATGGTATGAAGGTGTCAGATTGCCCAGGAACTGCTATGTGACCCTGCTATACCAGGATTAGGTGTGTACACAAAGGGAGTGAAGTCAGCATCGAGAAGACAGCCTGTGTATCCGTGTTGATCTGAGTACCATTTGCCACAGCCAAGCCACAACATCGGCCCGGATGACCAACTAAAGAAGAGATGGTGGACATACACAGCAGAGTCTATTTGGTCAGGAAGGATGGGACCATGCCATTTGTCAGGAAATGGATGGAACTGGAGGTTTTCATGCTAAGCAAAATAAATCAGATGCAGCTGATCAATTACCACGCATTTTCTCACACTTTCTTTCTAGAGGCTAGAACTTAAAGGCTACCAGAAGCCAGTAGAGGAAACACTATGGAAAGTTCAGGAGACTAGGGAGAGGGAGGAGAAGGAGAAGCTAAGACAGCTTAGACAGGAGTAGGAACCAGACTGAAATAGGATAGATTCGGGTATGGACATGCTACAGTGAATCTCATTAGCATATCGTTAGTGTGGATTATCATAGTACACATTCTATAAAGGATGGACGGTATTCCAGGACACACGCGCTAATGCAATGTAGTAAAGCAAATGAACATGTCTGTCATCTCAGAGCTACCCTCCAACATGCTTTTGTGACAGAGCAGTTGGAATCTACGCATGCAGCAGGGCTCCATGATGGGTAAGAACATAAATATCATCGCCGATAAATCTCCGGGCTTGCATGTCCTCCATATTTGCCACCATTGGGATTGATTCAGATGGCTGTATTCTGTTTAAGTGCACAAAACCAAAAGCACACGTGAACTGTATTTTAAAGATCTTACCTAGTCATTAAAGCCAGATTAAACAGTTGATGAAAGAATGAATTTTAAAAAAAAGCAAACAAAACTAGAAACCAATGAAGCTCACACTTGGCTGAACCCAACAGCAAATCTGTGTGGTTCTGGCTTATGACTGCACTGTCTCCTTTGCCTGAGGCATGCACAGTACTTCACGCCATTGGGAAACTTCAATTCCCTCATTTCTTTTGGATTATTGGTTCGCTGAAAAACCTTTGTGTTTACAGAGCTTACCCCTTGGCCTCCACCTGTGGCACACCCTTCGTTGATTTGTCCAGCTGGTCTTTTTCTTTTGTACATGATCATAGAAGCAAGCAAATACAGTACTGAACCGCCTGGCAGCTTTCAGAGTTGAGATGGTCATCTAAGCAACCCA
The DNA here is from genome assembly GCF_014885135.2 of Alexandromys fortis. Taxonomy (NCBI): domain Eukaryota; kingdom Metazoa; phylum Chordata; class Mammalia; order Rodentia; family Cricetidae; genus Alexandromys; species Alexandromys fortis. Next base: position 16,464,690 of record NW_026067927.1, read on the forward strand.
AATAATGCTTCTTTTCTCTTCACCTGTGTTTTTAGTGTGCGTGTTACTGGGATGGGATTCAGGGCCCCGTGCATGAACTCTACCATGGAGCCATATCCTCAGCTCTTAATGCCCTTATGAGTTTGAAAACCATTGTGGAAACAGACATCTCTGAAGTCGGAAGCTGAGGATCTATCCCCTTAGTTTGAAAACACTGCAGTATCCTAGTGAAGGGCATCATCTGGTCCATACTTTGAAAACGTCTAATTCGGGAAGAAATGGAAATTATTGTACTTAATGATGAGAGGAAGAAGGTTCTGGTGAGTAATGCATTGAGAAGAACCAGGAGCAAAAGGTTGTCTCACTCACAAAGACAAACTCATGGGGACACCCAGACTATGCAGAGAAACCCTGAGGACCAGGAGGGCATGGGATGATAATATCATTCCTGGAGCAAATAACCAAGATGACTAGACCCAACAATGTTATCTGCCGGTGCTGATGGAGCTGTGGCGACCTCACAGGACAAGTGCACTTATCCACTTCCCAACCACAGAAGCACCAATGCAGAAGGAAATGGAAGGGATCCTATAAACATTCATGATTTCTTTAAGAAAAATTGAAGGCTGCGTGTGATAAACCTATATTCAAGTGGGGAACACGGAAAGCATTTCCTCTAAATTCAGGGAGGATTAAGAGGTGTTCATTCTTCCCGGCTGCACTGGCTGGTGTTGTGTCTCAATGCAAGTTGGAGTCATCAGAAGAAGGAGCCTCAGTTGAGGAAATTCTTCATGAGATCCAGCTCTAAGGCATTTTCTCACTTAGTGATCAATGGGGGAGGGCCAGCCCAAGGTGGGTGGTGTCATCCATGGGTCGGAGGTCCTGGGTTTTATAAGAAAGCAGGCTGAGCAAGCCATGAGGAGCAAGCCAGTAAGCAGCATCCCTCCATGACCTCTGCATCAACTCCTGCCTCCAGGATCCTTCCTTGTCTGAGTTCTTCTGACTTTCTTCAGTGATGAACAGCAATGCTGAAGTTAAGCCCAATAAACACTTCCCTCCCCATCTTGTTTCTTTGGTCATGGTGTTTCATTGCAGAACTAGAAACCCGAACTAAGGCACCAGATTTATTCAGTATAGCACTAGAGGCAAGAAAAAGAAAAAGAGCTACAAACAGGAAGAGGAGAACCCAAATTATCCCTGTCTACAGATAATATAAGCCTATATTTAAAGTACCTTGAGGAGTGGGGGCTTGGAGAGATGGATCATTGGTTAAGAACACTGGCTATTCTTCCAGAGGACTCAGGTTTAATTCCCAGCATCCACATGGCAGCTCACTGTTTGGTTGGGGGCTTCACCCCAGCTACTGGCATCCATTTTGGAACACTGGGTGGAAAATTCCATTTCAAGCCACCTCCTCTGGGAGTTGCCTCAGTCCAAACTCCACCTCCAAGAAAGCCTGCCAAATGGTGACCTCTCCCCAGGGAAGGTCAAGACCACTCCCACAGGCTATTTAAACTGTCCCCCCCCCCCAGAGAACTAACACACGCTCTTTCTGGTTCTCCACGGTCTTCCTGATCCCCCCCCCCCCTTTTCTCCCTTGTTTTCCCGGAGGGCCACCTAGGAGTGTTAGCATCCATTAAACCTGGACTTCTAATTCTGTGTGATTTGGTTTGATTTGGATTATTGCACAGGTGGAGAGGTTTTTCAGGCCGAAAAAACTAAATATCTAGAGGTCCCACCGAGACGTGGCCCAGGGCTACGTGTTGGAAAATGATCTTCTTGCCTGTGCTCTCTGCCAGGCTAAGATTGGCTTTGTCTGGGTGAGTTCCCCTTTTTCAAGTCCATGCCCCTAGGGTCTAGGGCCTGCAGGTTTGTATAAATCTTCAAGATTTAGGCATTGGCAAGGACTTTGTGGATGGGAAGTCATTAACCTAGGAAATGGCAAGGATTGGCAATTGGAAGAAATTTAAAATCATGAGATTAAAAATCTGTTTGGCAAAGCAAACAGTTACGAGAGTAAGAAACAGACTATAGTACGAGAGAAAAGCCTTGCCAGCTACCTATCTGACAGTGGGCTAATATCTAGCATATAAAAAGCACTGAACATAAAGACCAGCCCTCCCCAAGTAACCTAATCAATAAATGGGCAAATGAAATGAGCAGACAAGTCTCTAGAGTAGCATGAATGGCCAATAAGTCATATGAAGAAATGTTCAGCAGGAGTAGAGAGATAGAGACAGAATCGCCTGCTAGCCTAGAGTATGCAGTGCTGCAGAAACAAGAGCGGTCCTGCTCTTCAACAAGGCAGAGAGAACAGAGTCCTGAAAGCTGTCCTCTGGGCTCCACATGTCTGCCATGGCAGGCTGGTACCTGAGCTCTCACACACGGAAGAAAAATTTAAAAGCAACCAATAGACAGAATCACCATCAAAAAGTCCTAGCTATGTCATTTCTAGGAATATGTATACTCCCAAAAGAATATACCTAGCACACAACAGAGGTACTGTGCCCCCCCCCCCCCCCCACACACACACACTCAGCGCTATTTACAGCAGCCAAGTTATGGAATCTGCTACAGAAGAACAGATAAAGATAATATGGTATACATAGGTGTAGAACAATAGTCATCCATTAAAAAGACTGAAAGGAGATAATTTACAGGAAAATATATGGGACTGAAGATCATGTTAAGTGAGGCAAGCCAATCTCCAAAAGCCAAATAGATTTTTTTCCTCAAATGCAGAATAGACTTAAGATTTAATCATTTTAAATCATGTGTAGGTGAATGTGTCTGCATGTGGGTATGTGCAAACGAAGAATAGGAAACGAAGAATAGGAGTTACGGGCAGATGTGAGCCACCTGTTTGGGTGCTTGGACGGGAACTCGGATCCTCTCCAGCAAATGTTAAGAGCTGAGCCATCTCAGCAGTCTCTCCCAACTTGCCCCAAATTATGACCTAAAGTGGGGAGTAAAAATTTATGTATTTATTGTTTACAACGTTCTGGCATGAGTGCGCTCTATAAAACAGAATTCTTAAGTTGACAGTCATACCGAAGCTCTGGCATAAAGACAATCATGCGGAACCTTCGGGCTATAGTCCTTTGTTTCCTTCCGAAAGGTAGGAAAGCATTAGGGTAATGCACACTGCTGGACACTGGCGTTTGAGTCTGCAGACTTCGGAGATGTCTATTCCCTACTCCAGAGGCTTCTGGAAACCTCTTCCTCACTGATGCACAGAAGGGAAGGTATGGAATTTCGGACAAGCTCGGCGCAGTAGCAAGCATTCCTCAGAAAGCATGATACTGGTAAAAGAGAACACGGCGACGGAGGGACGGAAGAGGTCCGGTTCCAGGCAGAACGTACGCGTGCGACCGTCCACTCAACATCTAGGGGTGGGGCTGGGTCGGCAGGCAGGGCTGGGGAGATAGGTGGAGCTGAGCCCACATTCTCCAATGGAGTGGAGGCAGAGGCGGGTCCAGTGGCCGAAGGAGCATGGCGTGGAGACAGTTGCGAGTGAGTCCTGCCGTGGGAGTTCACGCGTGGTCGGAGCACAGGATGGGAGGAGATGAGCCGGGAAGCGTGAAAGGCTGGGGCCCTTGCAGCGTGTCTTGCACGGGTGCGCAGCTAGGGGCATGCCAAAAGCAAGCGTGCCTGGCAGAAGCTGGTCTGAGCATGAGCGATCGATGGCATTTTTTTTTTTTTTAACTGAGCTAGTATCGGTCCTCTGTGAGCACGTGGTCGTTTATCCTTGTAGAAGGATCCAGGACAGAATGAAATAAGACGTGCGGCCACCCTTCTAGATACAGTGTGCTTAAAATGGGAGCCCAGTGTGAAGAGTCCTTGGTTGTGTTCCTGGTTTGGGAAAGAGTGCGCAGATAGTGCTGCCTGAGACGTGAGACATTTCTGCAAACTCCCTGGAGGAGGGAGAATGAATACCTGGTTTGTTGTGGGCGAATCTGAGCACATCCTCTACTTCCTTGTTTAGTGAACAAATCCCATTAAAAAATAAAATTATGTGTAGGTGTGGGGAGGGGTGGAAGGGTGAATACAGGTGCCCCCTGAAACCAGCTGTGTTGGAGCCCCTAAAGCTCAAGTTACAGGTCTGGTGGTGAGCTGTCTGACACGGAACGAGCAGCAAGTTTCGTTTCTCCTGCTTCATTTTAAGCAATGCTTTCCTTTTAGTTCCACACAGATCTCCATTCTCTGGCCCTTCCTTGGCTTCAGCCCCCTAGAGATTCCATCTCCGCCTGCTTCCTGCTCTTTAGCTTTTATGTCTCCGTTGAGAGTCAGCTTAACTCACTTCCTCAAGATGCTTCCATTGCTTTCTCCTTCGTGTCAGTTTCCTTGGCTCATGATGATTGATTTGTGTCTTCCTTAGGTTACACTCTTCTGAAGGACAGGGACCAACTCTGGTTTGCTTGCTTTTGAAGGACTGAATGAATGCATTAGCCACTTAGCATCTGGTGGTGCTAATTATCAAAAAGCCTTGTGAACCACTTTTGGGCTCCGGAGTAGTGATTCTCTCCCCAAAGAGTGAAGCTATGTTTATATTGTAGCCACTTTTGTATTATACACAAAGGACATTTCAGACCAGTAACTGGTATACTTTCAAAATATAAGCACCATGTGCTAATAAAGGCTAAATGAAAACATGAATTTCAGAACACAATTCACCTACAGGTTTTTGGTGTTTTTTTTTTTTATTTTTTTATTTTTATTTATTTATTTTTTTATTGAGACGTGGTTTCTCTGTATCTTTAGAGCCTGTCCTGGAACTAGCTCTTGTAGACAAGACTGGCCTTGAACTCACAGAGATCTGCCTGCCTCAGCCTCTAGAGTGTGCTAGGATTAAAGGTGTGCGCCACCAAGGCCTGGCTGATGGTCAGGTGTTGAGCCTCTACATAGAAGGGGTCCACTGGTGCACACACAACACAGGGCGCCCTTTCTGGTGGGCTTTTAGGAATGATGACTGATTCTTTTGTAATGTTTTTAGCACACTGCACAGTTGTCCTTAAATTACAAGGTACCACCGGACAGTTACGGCGCACACCTTTAATCCCTGCACTCTGGGAGGCAGAGGTAGGTGGATCTCTGTGAGTTTGAGGCCAGCCTGGTCTACAGAGCTAGTTCCAGGACAGCCAGGACTATTACAGGGAAACCCTGACTTGAAAAAAAAAACAAAAGGTACTTATATTTCTGGCAAAGTTACCGTATATTTGTGAAATGTGGGGAGTGAATGTTTGGTGGTGAACTACATCTTGTTCTTTGGCTCAGATAATAGGAAGTTTTTTTTAAACCTGCCTAAATAGCAATAGCAAGTTCAAACATAGGGAAATCAGTGTGTTAACTTTAATCAAAGAAGAATATTGACAGGACTGATTTCTCCATGCCAAATCTATCAGCATTGTCCCTTCTTCATTAACTAGTAAAAATTCTCCCGTGTGGCCCCTATCTTGAAAATTTCCTGGCTGGTTCTTAGGAAAAAAAACTATTCAGGACTAGACTCTGTGAAAGCAATGTAGGTACTGCGTCTACAAAGGCTGGTGTGTGAGTGGGCAGGCTATGAAGGGGGGCAGTGTGAGCAGGGAAGGGCTCTCAATTCATGTAGATGTAATGTCCTCAGGGTAAGGAAGGGTGCTGCGGCCTGGCCTGATGAGGGTCTCCACGGAGCCTTTCTTTTCCCCCACTAGAAGCGGGCCCTGGATGCGGCCATCATCCTCGGAGGCGGAGGACTTCTCTTCACCTCTTACCTGACAGCCACGGGCGATGACCATTTCTACGCGGAATACCTCATGCCGGCCCTGCAGAGGCTGCTAGACCCAGAATCAGCCCACCGCCTCGCTGTTCGCTTCACGTCCCTGGGGCTCCTTCCTCGAGCTCCGTTTCAGGACTCTGACATGCTGGTAGGTGTCCCTGGGTCACACTGTGTTACATTTAGGTGTGTGGGAGAGGTCACATCTTTCAGTGCTTGTGTCCTCTGCTGCAACTGCGCTTCTGAAAACCAGAGCTGCAGGTCCGCAGGCAGCTGGGACCTGGAGCCCAGGCTGAGGAAGCGTCTCCTGAACTTATGGAAGAGCACTCACCACGTAGCCTATGCTCACAGCTTTAATCCTCACCGCTGCTGTTTGAGGTTGGTCCTATCTCATCTCCATCCGCAGAGCAGGAAACTTGCCCAAGGTCATCCAGCTGGGAGGTGGCAGGACCAGGATTCAAACCCATGGAGTCTGACTCCAGTGTCCAACCTTGGCCACTGGCCTGCCTTGCTGAAATCCCTCTGCTGAGCAGGGACATCTTTTGTAGTTGTTAAACAGCTAATGCATGCAATGTTAGCTGGGAAGGGTCATTTCTTTTAGATACTATGTCCTCTGTCTAGGTAGGTGTGAAGGGTCAGGAGGATACTGCAGTCCGGCCAGGCTGGTCCTTTCTCCCCCCACCCCACCAGAAGCAGGCCCTGGGTGTAGTCATCATCCTGAGGGGGTGGAGGACTTAAGTCCAAGGTAACCACCTGCCCCAGTCACATCTAGTCACAACTCACTTCTCTGGCCCAGAGTCAGTGTGGCCCTTCTGCTATCTCTTTCTCTGGATGCTACCTTTCTCTCTCTCTCTCTCTCTCTCTCTCTCTCTCTCTCTCTCTCTCTCTCTCTCTCTCTTTCTTTTTTTGTTGAGACAGGTTTTCTCCGTATAGCTCTGGCTATCCTGGAACTTACTCTGTAGACCAGGCTGGCCTCGAACTCAGAGATCCACCTGCCTCTGCCTCCCAAGTGCTGGGATCAAAGACTATGCCACCACCGCCCAGCATACCCTTTTTCTTTTGAGAGGGGTCCATGTTGTCCAGGTTGATCTTGAACTTGTGGGTTCAAATGATTTCTGGGCCTCAGCTTCCTGAGTTAGTGGGACCATACAGTATGTTCCACTGTGCGGTGGTCCCTGCTTCCCGGCAGCCAGGCCAGTTGCACTTTACTTCCCTCGATTTAGTACTCTGCCCAAGGCTTCAGTTCCCTGTCCTGACTCGGCTCTCCTGGGAGGGTGGGGGTGCTTTTGGGATGCTTGGCTGCCCAGGTCTCCTGACTGACCAGTTTAACCATAATCTCAGAGAAGCTTGACAACGCCGCAGGCTCTGTCACACAGCCAGGGACAAGAACCGGCTCGAGGGCCTGTTAGAGCCGCACTTCTCGCCTCGTGGCTCTGAGGTGCTGCGTGCACATTCTTACCTTCCTTGTGCTGCTTCTCGTCTCCTGTGGATTTCAAGACCATGTGACTTTCCCCTTGGGGACACTCACCTGACCTCTAAGAGCTCACTGGAACCAGCACCAGTGCCGGCCAGTGTCCTCCCTCCAACTCTCCATGATGCCCATTGCTGCTGGCTTCTGGTCAGTCATGGAGGAAGGGTCAACTGGGGCTTGTATACTAGAGGCGGGTGGCAGGCTCGGCTGCGTGGTACTCACTGGTGTCCGAGTAGCATGACCTAAAGGCTGACGATACCCAAGGACTCCTTCTCCTGCCCAGGTTGAATAGATAAGAAGAGCCACCATAATTGTGCAGGATAGCACCTGTCTCCTGTTCTCCTGTGGTGGCATAGGCCTCTCCCTCAGCCTTGAGGCCTCTGGTGTCAGACTCCAGCAGACATCAGAAGCACCTGCAGATAGACACCTCAGAGTGTCCTTCCTCCCAAAGATCCCTATTCTGTGGGCCCACTGATGCTCAGCAAGCTCTAGGGGACTTCTGATGCAGGATGCTGGGAGTCCTGCTGTGAGAACCACTTGGTGTAGCCATGTACACCTCTGTCCTTGTCTCCTTTCTAGGAAGTGAGAGTCCTGGGCCGTAAATTCCGAAATCCAGTAGGGATTGCTGCAGGATTTGACAAACATGGGGAAGCTGTGGATGGCCTCTACAAGCTGGGCTTTGGTTTTGTTGAGGTCGGAAGTGTGACTCCCCAGCCTCAGGAAGGAAACCCCAGACCCAGAGTATTCCGCCTCCCGGAGGACCAAGCTGTCATTAACAGGTAGGGGGTGGCTCAGTGTTGGGGGGAGTATCTCCTCCCCTGCTGGAATCTCTGAGATGGAAGACCCGCCTTCTGCTTTTCTCCTAAGATGGAAGGACATTCAATCATTTGGAGTATTCAGGAGCCCTTTTGAACAGGAGGCAGCACTCACCCCAGTCTTGGAAAACAGCTGTTAGGATTGTATCAGGTGTTCCTGCTGAGGCTCTGAGAGCTGGTGCTGGCTGCAAAGATCAGCTGGGAAAGGCCTGGACTTGACAGTGTGCACTTTTCTACATTGTTACTCCATTGCCCTGGTCCAGGGTTGGCCTATAGGAATATAATGATCTCACTTGTAATTTGAAATATTCTCATAACTACATTAAAAACTGGAAAAAGGAATGAATTTGATACTTATAATTATTAAGATTTAATTATAAACAGTGTATTCTAAAACCATCTTAACATGCAGTCGATGTAAAAATCATTGGCTAACTACACTCCCCTTTTATTGGCTTCTGGTCCTCCGGCACCCACGTGCCTTTACTTCTGGGTCCTCTGACTTGGGCAGAGCTGGTGGCCACATGCTGCCAGCGGCCTTGGTACTGCACAGTTGACCCTTGCTTTGGATGAACAAGGACGGAGTGTTCAGCATGTACGGCTGCTCTTAGGAGGAGGAGTCCTTCCGACTGCGTGAAGCCTCAGCCTTCATGGTTCTGAGTGCTTAGGGTAACTGCAAAGGGAAGACCTTCATACTTTTTGCTGGGAGATTTTTGGAGAGCTTCCTGGTGAGGATTTCGGCAGACCTGTGGCCATGCTTCCTACTGCTTATTTCAGAAAGCTTCTCGACAGGTCATAGATCTTTCTGTTGCATTATGGCAGGGACCAGTGTCTTTAGGGCTGGGCAGGCAAAATACCTGTGTTTCTGATTTGGCTGTTCCATGAGACTTTGGGTAATGTACTTGGCAGAGCCCCGTGGGGCAGGGAGTGGTGAGGGGCAGGCATCTGTGCTCCTGGACGCATGCACACTTAGCCTTCTTGCTCATGTCCGTGGCATGTGTTCAGCACAGACATGCTGAAGGATGGGTATTTATTGCGCCAGCAGATCACGGTCACTGCCCATGCTGCGTTGCTCTGGCTGCAAGCTACAAAGTGATGTAACCAGACCCCGTTAGCTATCATTCTTGTTACTGGGACAGAGTTCTGACAAAAAGCAGCTTAAGGAAGGGGTGTTTATTTTGGCTCTCTGTCTGAGGGCACAAGCCCTCCTGGTGGCAGCAGCCTAAGGCAGAGGGCCACTTTGCACCTGCAGTGAAGAAGCAGGAGGTGGAGGATGCTGGTGCTTGGGTCACTTTCTCCTTACTCGGTTTGGGTTGTGAGCCTGTGGGATGGTGCTGCCCGTGTTTGTGGTGGGTCCTCCCTGCTCCATTCAACCTTCCTGGGAACAGTCGTACAGGCACACCACAGGTGTTTTTCCATGGTGACTCTAACTCCCACCCATTTGACAATAGAGAGGAGCCGGTGTGAGGGCGTGGAAATGGTCTCGGGTGCTTTTTCCAGCTGTCATCTCTAACTCCACCCCTTTCCTGTGTGTTTATGTGCACCAGGTACGGATTCAACAGTCACGGGCTCTCGGTGGTGGAACACAGGCTGCGGGCCCGACAGCAGAAGCAGATCAAGCTCACTGCAGGTAAAGTCGGGAGTCATGGGAGGGTCTCTCTTCCTCTATACAGAGAAATACAGGGGGAGGGCATGCGACCCAGTGATAGGAAACAGACAATAAAAACCACACAAAGCCACTCAGGCTCCTCTCTTTTGGGGATTGTCCAGCTTCCACCTCAGCCTCAAAGGCCATAACGGCTGTCAGAATTCAGCACGGCCTTTCTGGTCTCCGGCACTCATGGAACCTGGATTGTGTCCTAACTTGGGGGCTTGGGGTCAGCAGAGAGCATGTGGGTAGCTAAGATGTGACCCGAGTGCATCTGCACACGTGCAGCGCAGCTGTCCTTTCGTTCATTGTGTAAATGGTGTGCGCTACGAGCTAAAGAGCAGGGCAGAGGTGTCTCACGCCTACCCACTCGGGACCAGCTGTCCTCAGAGGTGTCTCACGCCTACCCACTCGGGACCAGCTGTCCTCAGGCCTCGCTTTTGGTGGCTTTTCATGGAGATGTCTTTGTCCTCTGTGGTCTGCTTTGCTCTCAGAGGTGCATTTTGGGGTCAGAGCCCTGGGTGGTGGCCCTCTACCCATAGCTCCCCGCTCCTCACATACCTTCTGTAGTTCTGGGGGCTTTTCTCCTTTGCCTCGACAATGTCTTTCAGGAGGTCCTAGTCTCATTTGATGGCCTATAGCTTGAAGGTTAAGCCAAGGACTTCGGTCTTTATTTGAGGAGCTAAGGAAGAAAGGGCTGAAGCATTTGGCAAGCTCAGATGGTGGACATAGGGAATGACAGTGTTTAAAAACCGCTGGCTTTGGCCGTGTGGTGCTGGCGCACACCTTTAATCCCAGCACTTGGGAGACAGAGGCAGGAGGATCCCTGTGAGGTCGAGAAACCCTGTCTTGAAAAAGAAACAAAGAAAACCCTAAAACAAAAACACAAACAGAACAAAACAAAACAGAAACCAGAAAACAGAACAATCCTGGCTTTGACAGAACCAGACCCTGCCAGCCCTGCAACTGTGAAGGTCTTAACATGATGTCCGTGGTTTGTGGTGTTCTCCTGCCTCCTGCCTTCCATCTCTTCTTTTCAATGCCCCCAGTGCTCTCTCTGTGGGCTGGCTTTCTCGTCATTGTCCCATGTCTACCCTTCACCCTCAGTCTGTGCCCTCACATTCATTGGAGTGAGGCCAAGTCCCATGTCCGTGCCCTGCCCACAGGCATCTGCTGGCAGCTAGCGGCCTTGTAGACGCTTTCTGCCAGCACCAGGCCTAGGAACACGAGCTGATAGAAGAGACGGTGCTCTGTGTAAAGAATAGCTCAGCCTTCCTCACTGCGGAATCGTGCCCGTGCAGGGGTGAGCACAGTGTCAGGCCCAGGTACTCAGGAAGCTAAAGCTCACAAGTGATCCTGGCCTGCTGGGTGCTGGACTTGAAGCTTCGAGACCACTTAGGAAATGTTACAGAAATCTGACTTTTAAACTGGTGACCAAGAAGGTGCTGGGCTGTGAGAAGGCGGCCCTGGTTGACCTTGAACCTGCTATGTTGCTAAGGATGACCTTGAACTTCTGATTTTCTTACCTACACCTGAGAACTGTGCCTATGAGTGCCCACCATGCACAGCTTCCTCCTGTTTTTCTGCTTTTTTTCCCAGTATTTAGGCTTCTAATTTCTCTATTTAATTAAAAAGATAAAAGGCTTAGTATGCCAGAAGCATCCTTGTATGTGCACACACTTGTCATAGAGACAGATGATGAAGCGGCTCTCAGCCATCAGGCAGCAGCCCCCGGAATGAACCTTCTCCGTCAGCCGATTCAGGAGTGTCCCACCTGTACTCAAAATGTTGCCTGGGAAACTTGCTCTTCACAGATGGGCTGCCCCTGGGAATCAACCTGGGGAAGAATAAGACTTCGGTGGATGCTGCTGCAGACTATGTAGAGGGCGTTCGTGTCCTGGGCCCCTTGGCTGACTACCTCGTGGTGAACGTGTCCAGTCCCAACACTGCTGGCCTGAGGAGCCTCCAGGGAAAGACTGAGCTGCGCCTCCTGCTGGCCAAGGTGAGTCATTACACTATCACATGTTCCTGCTCGGTTCCATCCTTCTGGCGAAGCTGTTCTTCACATCTGGCCTAGGACCCCTCATCGTACCTTTTCCAGGCACCGTCTCATCTCTCACATCCCCAGTTATACCAGTAGGCAGTCAACTGCTGTAAAACCACAGGCAGCCAGAGCTGGCACGGCTCTCGGGTGTCACCCTGTCCGCAGCACTGTGTGTGAACAGAATGAGTGCTCACTGCCTAGTCCTTGTGACACATCTCCTTGTTTTCAGGAACAAAACCAACCTGAGCGGTTATCCCGAGGGGAGAAACGGCTTGTGCTTTAGTTGACCGTATGTGAAAACGCCGATCCGCACTGCCGGGCTGTGGGGTTGGGGTCCCCATCTCTGGCTTGTCTTCCTAGGTGCTGCAGGAGAGGGACGCCTTGAAGGGAGTGCGGAAGCCGGCTGTGCTGGTGAAGATCGCCCCTGACCTCACGGCCCAGGACAAGGAGGACATTGCCAGTGTGGCGAGAGAGGTTTGAGTCAGGGTGGTCCCAGGTAGGGTGGGGGTAGCCTCCGTCGTCCATTGCTGCTGGGATAACACAAAATGAAGGCTGGTTGGTGACATCCTCTATGTGGAGTGGAAGGCTGGTTGGTTGTCTGTCACTGTATAGTTCACCCGGTGAGTGAAATGTGTTTGGCGAGTCTTTTTCTTGCTTCTGATCTGTCTTCATCCAGAAGGTCTAAGACCTGCGCTAGCCTGTCTGTCAGTCTCACGTCTGTCCCTTTCCAGCCAGTCCCAACAGCAGGTTTCTCCGGCTATACAGGGTGGTAGGAACGCAGTCCAGCAGTCCTGGATTTCAGTCCTGGTGCTACCACGTACTCCCTGAGATACTCCCAGACAGCTAAGGTCAAACCCTGCTTAGGCGCTGTCATGGGCTCACTGTGAGACACTGCTGTGTCACACTGAGAGGCTCGTTCTGATACGTCTCTCCAGTCAAGGTGTGGGTGAGACCATGAGGGTCCTGCCCTACAGAACTGACCCCTGTCCTGCTGGCTGCCTCAGTCCTCAAAAGAGACAGTTTCATTGAGTCCCTCAGATCCATGGCTTGAGGCGCTTTCTCTGTCTCACGCTGCAGCTGGGCATCGATGGACTGATTGTCACAAACACCACAGTGAGTCGCCCTACCGGCCTACAAGGTGCTCTGCGCTCTGAGGTGGGAGGACTGAGTGGGAAGCCACTCCGAGATTTGTCAACGCAGACCATCCGGGAGATGTACGCCCTCACTCAAGGCAAGGCTTCCTTAGGCTCCCGAGGCCCTGGTTCTTCCCTCGTCCGCTGCATTTGCCAGGACCAAGGCCTGGTGGACGCCTGGGTCCTTATACCCGCCTCCCTGATGGACACCTGGGTCCTTACACCTGCCTCCCTGGCCGTGCTGTGTGCTTCTCTCCAGGAAGGATTCCCATTATCGGGGTTGGCGGTGTGAGCAGCGGGCAGGATGCGCTGGAGAAGATCCAGGCAGGGGCCTCCCTGGTACAGCTGTACACGGCCCTCACCTTCCTGGGGCCGCCTGTCGTGGTCAGGGTCAAGCGTGAGCTGGAGGCACTTCTAAAGTGAGTGGGGCTTGACGCAGCCTGACCGGGAAGTTGGTCAGAGACACTGGCCATCCGTCTGTTGTGCACGCCCAGAGGGCTGGAGGGAAACACAGACAGCAGGACAAACAGTGCCAAGGGAATTCAGTGATTCTGAGGCGGAGCTCATTACAAGGCAGGGCCTGCCGCTTGCCCAGGGACCAGGGATGGAGGAATCCTAGCAGAACGAGGCAGGTAGTGAATTGACATTGACTAGTGTCCGGGAACTGCGGTATAAAGGCCCGGGCAGACGGGTGCAGGGGCCTGGGTGAGGGCAGAGTAGTGGTCATAAGATGTGCTGGGTGGGGCGGTGTGGCAAGCAGCGTGCCCATGGCAAGCGTGGGACTCCTGACGACAGACTTTGTTTTCTTTCCAGAGAGCGGGGTTTTAACACAGTCACAGAGGCCATTGGCGCAGATCACCGGAGGTGACAGCTCCTACCAGACGCCCTATCCAGAACGGGCGTACCTTGAGCCCCCAGTGACTGCATCATGAGAGGAAGCTCTGTCTCAAGCCATGACCTTTGAACTGTGGGCCCAGCTGGACTGCACAAGTGTCCCGGGTGTCACTAGACAGTGGAGGCGTTCTCTAATGAGACCACAGACTCTAGTGTCGCTTTCTGGGTCTAAGTCCTGGGATCTCTCGGTAGTATAAGGACATTGGCTCTTTGGGAGGAAAAATCGTGGAGAAAATAAAGCCATTTAAACCTGTTTTAAAATCCTGTCCCTTCTGGGGGCCAGGTCTCTGCCCATATGCTGAAGGTCTTTCTGGGTCTCCACTCCCTGGTCTGCAGGGGGCTTCCCAGGACTCTGCCTTTCAGTTGACTTAATTTATATTACATCTGACTTTATTTTGAGAATATTTCATAGTCAAAAGTTGCAGGAGTAGTCAGTGAAGTCTATGTGTCCTTCATTTTGAGCCACCAGGAGTCACCATTTGTCACAGTGGCTTCTCTGTCCTTCTCTTTCTCTGCACACACACACACAAAGAGAGAGAACATTGCTGGCATATGCTATTATTACTGAAACATTAGAGATGGTGTCATTACTTTCCCCCATGAGAAGCCAGCCTGATTCTCCAAAGCACATGATATCACTGCTTAAATTTCAAAAGCACTATGTTTCTTAGAGATTCTTTTTTCTTTGATAAAACACTATTACCAAAAGTGACTCGGTGAAGAAAGGGTTTATTTTGTCTTATGCTTCTGGATCACACTCCAGAAGTCAGGGAAAGTCAGGACAGGATCTCAAGCAGGGCAGGAGCTGATGCAGAGGCCATGGAGGGAGCGTCTACTGGCTTACTCTTTATAGCTTGCTCAGTCTGCTTTCTTCCAGGACACAGGACTGTGCCCAGTGGTGGCCCCAGCCAGAGGTCTGTGCTCTCCTCAGTCAATCATTAATCAAGAAAATGCATCACAGGCCAAGCTGGTGGGAGCATTTCCTCAGCCGAGGTTCTCTCTAGTGATGGTTCTAGCCTGTATCAAGCTGACCTAAAAACTAGCCAGTACACTATATATTATTCTCAAAGATTAAAAAATACAGTACTCTCGGCCAGGTGTGGTGCACACGCCTTTAATCCAGCGCTGAGGAAGCAGAGATAGGCGGATCTCATTTGAGTTTGAGGCTAGCCTGGTCTACAGAGCGAGTTCCGGGACAGCCAGGGCCACACACAGAGAAACCCTGATTCAAAACAACAAAACAGTACTCTGAAATGTGTAAAAGTCCCCCTGCTGCCTAAGCGCACTCTGCAGAAATGACTTCTGTTTGTAGTGTGTCCTCTCGGACTCCCCTCTACATGGAAGCACCCACAGACGAGTCCACCGTGCTGTGGGGGTGGAGTGCCCGCCCTTGTCTGTGTTTATGGCTGTTGAGCATTTCCCGACTAACGCGGGACAGTTCTGCAGTTGCTTCGCTGTTTTAAGATGGCGCTGATGCCATTGCCTTCTGTCAGTTGGGCTTGTCTGTCAGGAGGACGTATTTAGCCAGTCTCCTCATGATCCCTTGATGACTGCCAGCATTTGATGTGTCCTAGAGCCCCAGCGGACACCCTCGTCCACGCTCCTGGGCCCGGCTTGGCTGTTAAGTGAAGCTGGTTCCGAGAGCAGTCGTGGTTGGTCAGCACAGGTGTGTTTGGCATTTGGAGAAAGTCAGCTGGTTCGCCTGATGGTCTGCTTCTGATGTGGTTCTGTGGCCAGTACTTTTGTATCCAGTTGCCCATGAAGAGGAACAGGAAAGCATGCCATCCGATTGTGGGTAACATAGACAAATGGAAAACGACATGGTGTGGAGAAGCTTGGGGACCTAGTCTGGAGGGCACCCGAGATCACTGGTGTCGTCATCCTGGGCCTCACGACAGGGCTATCAAGTGTGAGTTCTTTGGGCTGTGCTCGCGGTGGGGAAGGACGGTCAGCCAGAGGCTATGCTGGGAAAGCACCGTGTTGTTTGACCTGCTAAGAGAAGTCAGACATCTTCACGCCTGACGTGGCATCTCCAGTCCTCACAGTATGTGCTGTGAACTGGCTTATGGGCTAGATGCAAATCTAGGTTTCCAGTCTAGGTCTGTACCTACTCTTGGCAGCAATGAGCCAGGAAGCCCAGGAGGGCGCTAAGAGGTACACAGAACAACTCCCCCCAGCTGGGGACAGGAGGTCCTGGATGACTCGTGCACCCTGGCCAGGACTGTAGGGATCAATCTCATTGCCCTTTGCTTTGACTGGTTCGAGTCCCTGCCTTTCACCGGGAGCCTCACCACGAGAAAGCCTTGGGACAGCCAAACCAGATGCAGAATGACTGTCCCTAATATTTATTTATTTTAAATTTACCTAATACACACACACACACACACACACACACACACACACACACACACACACACAATATTCTGTCTGTGTGTATGTCTGAAGACCAGAAGAGGGCAGCAGACCTCATTATAGATGGTTGTGAGCCACCATGTGGTTGCCGGGAATTGAACTCAGGACCTTTGAAAGAGCAGGCAATGCTCTTAACCACTGAGCCATCTCTCCAGCCCTGTCCCTAATATTTATAATAAGAAATTTGAGATGTGCAGAAAATCTAAACAAGTGGGATAATACCCATAGTCCATCTAGACTTGGGAATTCTGTCTTTTCTTGTCTGTTTACTCTGTCAATCTTTGTAAAGCTGTTTATATACTGTATTTTAATTTATTCCTAAGTAAATAATAACTTGAACTATTTGAGAATACATATATATTCCTAAATTGCCATTAATCTATAGCTATATCTAAGAAAATGAGCCACAGTTCCCTGACATCCTGTAATGTTCATGCATACTCTCAAGTGCCTCCTCTTGGCCCCACGTTCCTTCCACGGCCAGGCAGGTTTCACCTGTGTACTCCCCAGCTTCCTCTAGTCTAGCGAGGTGAGCAGTCCTGCAGACAGTTCCGCATTCCTAATCCCTGGATTAAAGGCTGCATTTCCTGGTCTCTGATATATCTGAGTTTGGTCATATGACCTCTTCCGTTCAGTGTGAAGGCACTGGGTGGTCTTTCAGGGAGGTCTTTTCCGACTACAACAGGAGTGTGGTGGTTGGAGCCCTGGCATCCACGTTAGCTCTGGGGATCAGGGTCACCCTCCAGAGATGACAGTGGGCAAGGACAGAAAGAGCTTCGTGGAATGGCCAATAGGAGCTCTGCCTACTTCTTCATCACTTTAATGCTGTAAGCTAGACCTGCTTCTAAGTAGTCAACCCTAACCTCAGCAAGGAAAGGGACCGAGGCCTCTCACGACTGTGGATCAGCCCGGGAGAGATGTTGCTTACTGCTGAGAGGGACTTCAGGCTTTTTCCTCCAGGTGCAGATCTTGGTCAGTGCACCACGAGAATGTGATGGGGGTCAGTGGGCCACCTAGTCTTGAGTAAGTGCCACTGTGTTGAGTAAGTCTCAGCAGCCAGGGGATCTTTCCATAAGAACCCCATGGTCCAATGGGTGGGAAATAAAGTCCGTGCACCTGGACACCAGGGGACATGACGGAGAGGCGTCTGTGCAAAGTGGGCGTGACCTGAAGTGGCACCCAGTTGGGCTGTGATAGGCTTGGGAAAGACACAAAAGCAGCTTTTCAGTAGGGCTGTGAATGACCTGGGAACGGAAGCAAGTGCCAGCTCACCAAAGGGCTGGACCTTCGGGAGAGGGAGGGAGCTTAGCCGTTCGCATTCATCAGATGTCCAGGAGGCGGTTCCTGGGTGTGGGAAATCCCAACTGGGGAGTACCCTACAGGAAATGACAGGAGGGACAGTATGAGGGTTGAGTCGCTGCTCCTCCTGTGTTCCCATCAACCACTTGGCTTGGGCCAGAAGCAAAAGGATCAGACCTGGCTGGCTCTTATCCCAGCCTTTTTCTTTTAGGCCACCAACCAGCTCCCAAATCACAACACAGAGACTTATTATTAGCTTTGAATGCTCAGCCTAGCTCAGGCATGTTTCTGGCTAGCTCTTTTAAATTAACCTGTTCGCTTTATCTACCTTTTGCTTTCTTAATTCTGCATACCTAACTTTCACTGCCTCTCTGTGTCTGCCTGGCTTCTTGTCCCAGGCGTCTCCCTCATTCTCTCCTTTTGTTCTTTTCTTCTTTTTGAGCCTAGGGTTCTCCTATTTATTCTCTCTGCCTGTTAGCTCCACCTATCCTTTCTCTGAGTAGCTATTGGCTGTTCAGCTTTTTATTAAACCAATCAGGTACCATAGGCAGGCAAGGTAAAAAGATGCTTTTCATAGTTAAACACACGTCCTTACATCATTAAACAAATACAGCATAAACAAAAGCAACAAGCTTTAACACAGCTTAAGTAACATTCCTCAGCATAAACAAAGTAACACATCTTTGCCTAGTTAAAATAACATTCTACCACAGGCTCTTCCCGCCCCAGACAGAGTCACTGAGTGTCCTGGCTGTAGCAATTTCAGTTATTCTCCTGGGTGCTGAGTCTTGTTCTTGTTCTTCCTTGTTCTAGTTCATTCTCTTTCTTGTTCATTCTTGTTCTTGTTCATTCTTGTCATTCTTCTTTTTCCTTCTCGTCCTCCTTCTTTGTTTTTCAAGACAGGGTTTCTCTGTGTAGCCCTGGCTATCCTGGAGCTCACTCTGTAGACCAGGCTGGCCTAGAACTCAGAGATCCACCTGTCTCTGCCTTCCAAATGCTGGGGTTAAAAGTATGCATCACCTCTGCCAGAAAATGAACTTTTCTTTTAATTTTTGCTTTTTGAGACAGGTTCTCACTATGTAGCTTTGGCTGGCTTGAACCTATGTAGATCAGACTGATCTTGAACTCACAGAGATTTGCCTGCCTCTTCTGCCCCCCTTGAGTCTGATTCTTAACAGTCTTCTGTGGATCCTGAGTCTTGGGACCCAAAATATATCAGACTGGTGAGATCAGGATTTCCATTTTATGCGAGTCTCTAGCCATTAAGAACAAACACAAGAGTGTGCATAACTGGATCTGGGCCCTGTCCTTCATTCTTTAATTATTTGTTGGTGCGACCCTGTTGTCAGTGGCTGAGCTATGTGCTGGGGATGGGGATGACCATGCTTCTCTACCCTTAGTCTCTGGGAAGCCACACACGAATACAAGGGGCAGAATCCTGCTTCTCACATCCCATGGCAGGAGAAGGAGCCTGAACTCTACAGTGGGGAGGGGAGTCACTTCTGGGTTACCGTGTGTGTGTGGTAGTGGATTCCTTGGAATGATTGTTCAAAAACACAATTCTATGCTCACTCCACCCCCACCAGAGCTATCCATCAGGGGCCTGGGTTGTGTGGCTCCTCCCAGCTCCTCCTAACAACAGTCCTCTGGTTGGCACTGGGGGACTCTGTTGCCTGGATGTGATGAGGCCATTTGCTTGAGCTCTTGCCTAATAATGTACTTTCCAGCCGTGGGTCTACGTGATCTGTGCTAGCTCCTCACAGCCCTTCCACTGGTGTCCTTGGATGTCCCTGGAGACCTGGGCCAAGAGGCCCCTTCTCTCAGAGCCTCGCTCTCTTCAAAGCACTGGGGTGCCAGCGTCTTAGTGGCCTTTTTCCCACTCTGTTGGGTGTCACTGTCATGTTCATAGTTCAGACGTGATACACAGATTTCCTCATGGCCCACATAGCCAATGAGAAATGACTTCAGCCTGGCCAGCGTGGGCAATCTCTTCTGGGGAAGCCATATGCTAACCCAGGACCAAAGGGTCTGCTACCTGCTGGCTCCCAGAGGTGACTTTGGTGGGAACCGGACCCCATGGTGCGAAGGACCCCTACTCGCAGGAAAAGTCAGCCTGTAGATTAGGGCCCCTAGTGGTCCTGGGCGTGGCGTATGTCTCAGGCCTGTCTCCTCTGCTTACTATTTCTGACTTTGTTACTCTGAGAAAATTCCTAACCCTCTGTCTCAGCTATAAAGATAGGCTTGTTAAATGATGGCGGGTCCTCCTGCCTTGGGGACTTGACGAATCCAATCAGTAGTGCTCAGAATCCAGGCAGAATAGTGCCTGGCTCATGGTAAGGACCCTCGCGTGTGGCCTGTCATTACTGTGTGACGGCTGCCTTTTCTGTAAGGGGCTTGGCTTGCTGGTTCTGTAGGACCAGCCATTCAGGGCTGTAGAGAGAGCAGGTAGCACTTGGCTGTGGCGTTGCATCATGTCTGCTCCCACCCCAAACTTTGAGGGCAGAGGTTCTGTTTACTCTCCGTGTGGTTCAGCAAACAGAACTGAGTTGTGTGTTGGCATTGCTGGGGACACTGATGGCAGAGAACAAGCAAATGACAACATGGTGACATTGGTCACCTAGGCTCCACGAGGCCATCTGTCCCACAAATGCAGAGAGACGGAAGTGAGGAAAGTCGGCATGACTTTTGGATACAGTTAGTCTTTAGAGTTATAGTAATATTCTTTTGCCTTTGACCTTTGACCCAGCTCTTAAAGGCAGACTTTATTGACAGTTGTGACAGATTTCACGTGTTTTCTGTCTCTGCAAGGGGTTGGCTTGAGGATCATGTTTAGTTTGGCAGCCGGGGTCTTGGGAATTCTTCCTTTATGCAATGTTTAGGTTGATTTTGGGAGGACGCTGATGTTTTGGATAAGTTTTTCTAAAAGCTTGAAACTTCGGTGCATATGGTGCAGACGTTGGCAAGTTTGTGTGCCAGTGGCCCAATTTCTGAGAACAGAATCGCAGGCACTCAGGACTAACTATTGCTGGGAAGCAGTGCCTGTGTTCCCGGCAGGGCAGTGCCGCGTAGTCCCTGGCAGCTGATTGCTGGGTGATGTTCTAGAAATGGGTGTCTTAACAGGAACATCTGTAATTTTCATATTGAGACAAGGTGCAATTTTGAGCAACATGTTCTGGAGTCCAACACTCCTCCTTTGATCCTGCTGGAAAGTCGTGTGTACCCCAGGAAAACATGGGGTTCTCTGTCCATGCTGCTCATGCCTTCCCTACTCCACCAGTTCTGAGATGCTGCTTATCTTTCCATTTTAAAGCTGGGCGGTGGTGGCGCACGCCTTTAATCCCAGCACTCGGGAGGCAGAGGCAGGTGGATCTCTGTGAGTTCGAGACCAGCCTGGTCTACAAGAGCTAGTTCCAGGAAGGCTCCAAAGCTACAGAGAAACCCTGTCTCGAAAAACAAAACAAAACAAAACAAACAAACAAACAAAACCAACAAAAAATACAGAAATGGAATAATACAGACAGGTGTGGTGGCTTATGCCCGTAATCCCAGAACTTGAGAGCTGAGGCAGGAGGATTGCCAGTACCCAGTGGGCTGCGTAATGAGTTCTAAGCATCCTGAGCTACAGAGTGAGACTCTATTTAAAAAATACAAAGACAACAATAACAGCAGCAGCAACAACAAAACCCTCACCAACCCCCACTCAAATCAGCAATAACTGAGTAAGGTAATGGAGGTAGGAGCAGAGAAATAAAATAGAACTTGTGGGTGACCCTGCCTGTAATTACATTAAATATAAACGAAGCAAATATTCCAATTAAAAGGCAAAGGGTGGGTAAGTTCTCTAGGTGATATAGATAAATAGAGAAGATGAAGCCCAGAAACACTAATTAGTTTTTCTTCTTCTTACAGCAAGAAGAGTTACTAGAGATGAGCGAGGACATCTCATAATCGGTGGTTGATTCCAGTGGAAGATGCAGGACGGCTAACATTGACTGCACCTAACAACAGAACTTGAGAAAAAAAGATGGGCCAGTCTTTGATGCTACACGGAATATGTTCCGTGAGCACGGTTGGAACTGATGTCAGTATGGGGAAGTCATAAAAACTTCCATGTTTGCAAGTTTAGCATCATGTAGCGTGCACACACACTCATATAAATAAAAAATGAATAATCCAAATAAGGTACGGAACAAACAAGACAGGGAATGAAAACTGCCAATATTTTTCAATGGCTGAGTAAAGTGTGTTAAAACATGGGATGTAAGTTAAAGGCTTAGGGGAGGGCGTGGCTTTAAACGTATGTCTCATAGGTACAGCGCTTACATTGATGTAAGTTTTTACTTTAAGAAATTCAGAAAATAAAATACACCTAGGACAGATAGAGGGGGAAGGAAAAGAGATGGCAGAGAAAATGGGAGCCTTTAGGCCAGGTAAGGTGGTCTAGACTTGTAACCTCAGCACTTGGAAAGTAGAGGCGAACATTTAAGACCAGCTTGGTTACATAGCAAGTTTGCGAACACCCTGGATTACACGAGGCTCTCTTCAAAAAACTAAAACACAGGGGTTTGGAGAGATAGCTTGGCAGTTACCAACACCTATGTAAGCCCACACTGGGTGGCTCAGCACAGACTCTTACTATAGCTCCAGGGGATCTCAAACCCTCTTTTGGCCATCTTTCTGGTCTCCATGGGCACTGGCACATGTGTGCATACATGCACATACACATGCACATAAAAATAAAAAAGCAAAACAAACAAGTCAAACCAACAGAAACGAAAAAAGTGGGGTCCCTGACGTAGGAAAGAGACAAACAATATAAGAAGTCCAAGTAAGGAACCACTGAGACAGCTCAATGGCTAAAGGCACCTGCTGCCAAGTTCAGACCTGAGTTCTATCCCCAGACCTACATGGTGGAGGAAGAGGAGCAACTCCTGCAGGCAGTCCTTTGTGTACACACACACACACACACACACACCCCACGTGCACACACACATTTGCTGTGTGTGCAACTGAAAAAATACAGTCAAAGCAATGTGAATGTATAACCAGAAGTAGCCTTAGCTATTGGTTGCCTTGAAGTGGAGAAACAATATGGGAAATTTTATTTTACCTTTTACTGTTGTGGGCAAAAACCTCAAGAATTTGTAGCCGAATGAACTCTTTTGTTTTTGAGACAGGTTCTTGCTATGCCTGTAGCCCAGGCTGGTCTTGAATTCCCTGTGTAGCCTAGAGTAGGCCTAGGAACGGGAAACCATCAGAATCACTGCATGTGCACGGTGGGGACCTGGCTCCCCAAACCCTGCTCACATGGGTCTCAGTCTGTGAGAGCTAGGCCTGGGTGAGCTTTTCCTCCACCATTATCTTTGAAAATACAAAATACTTAATACTTTAAAGATACTGCATTTGTGGCGACATGGGCAGACAATAAAGTGCGGGAAAGCACACGTCTGTGGTTACCGCCAAGGCCACACTGGGCCACTGGCATCGCACCTTTGTTTTCATTCCTCCCAGGTGCTCTCTGTAGCAGCTTCTCGCCGCCTCCTCAGGACGGGTGGCACTTCACATTTTGTGTTTTCCAGCCCATTGAAAACTTGAAAACTAAAGTTCCGATGTTACTGGAAGGTACGGCTGTGCGATTCACCGCTGATTTTTGCTCGCTTCCCCCCATGTGGCAAAGTTCATCTACTATTTATTTCTTGCATTATTTTTTTACTATGATAAAATAATAGATAGAACGTACAGCTTGTCTCTAGCCCCTCTCAGCCTCCATTTCAGCCGCATGGCTCACACCGGCAATGTTGTGCAACCACCGGCACTGTTCCGAAAACATCTTCACCACCCAACCAGAAACTACACAAATATTAAGCAACAGCTCCCCTCTTCCAGCTTCTGGCAGTTTCTCACATTTTAAAAGATAGCGTGTGTGTGTGCACATGCTTAAGGTACATGTGGTTCGATCCACCCATGTGGTTTCTGAGCAAACTCAGGTCTTCAGGTTTGGCCGCAAGTGCCTTTGCTCACTGAGCCGTCTTGCCAGGCCCTTCCTCTGGCAGTTCCTCATCTACTTCCTGCCTTGCGAATCTCTCTTTCGGCTCCTTCCACTTAGTAGGTTTCCGAGGTTATGATAGGATCGTCAATCAGCTCCATTCTTTTCCGTAGGGGGATAAAAATCTCTTGCATGTACAGATCAGTCTGCAATCTTCTGTTGCTGGATAACTGGGCTCTTTCTACCTTCCCAGCACTCTGAAGGCGCTGCAGGGAACACTGCCAGAAAGCCTCTTGTTTTAGCTCCTGTTGGTGGACACCTTGTTATGTGACAAAACTTTTCCTGGGGAAGATGCACCACACATGTCTGCTCACCTCAGATGGGGGTCCTGTGACAGATGGAAGTATTACAGCGCCCAAGTCCAACTTGGTTAGCCAGTGCGTTTTGGCAGGGTTGTTGATTGGAATATTGACGAGAGGTTACTTACAGGAGTGGAAAGGACATCTATATCACCAAAGCCCGCTCCAGAGTGGGTGACAGCTCACACGAGCTAGGAATCTGGAGCACACTGCACAGCCTGCAGGTCACTCAACAGGTTGGAGGGTGTCCTTGCCAAGTGACTCTGGTCTAATTCTCCTCCAGGCAGCTGGCTGGCTTCAGAGTCTTCTTTGCAGCTTTATTATTTACTCTGGCAGGAATGGGCCTAGTAAATCTGGTCACTTTTGGGGACGTCCTGAAGCTATTTTGAGTTGTTTATTTTCTTGCTTAGCTTCTCTGAAGTATGGAATATTTCAATCTGGGTGGAGGGACCATTGCACAACACACCTACAGGTGGAATTGAGGGGTGGTGGTGGAGGACACAGGAATCCTGGGATCAGCATTCGAACAGACCACAGAGCTATGCCTTGGAGCAGGTACCAATCTCCATTCCTACCGCAGTGTATGAGGGTCCAGTTCCCCCACCTCTTCCCTAAGACTTGTCTTGCCGTAGGAGCCCTTCACATATTTTGGGTACTAAGCCTTTATCAAATAGAATATCTGCAAACATTTTCTCCCTTTCTGTGGATTTTTTCATCTTTGCTTTTAGTTTTTATTATTGTTTCCAAATTATGTGTAGGTATGTGCTTGCATGTCTTGCATGAGAGGTCAGAGGCACTGGGTACCCAGTGTGTGTTTGCATGTCTTGCATGAGAGGTCAGAGGCACTGGGTACCCTGGAGCTGGAATCATAGGCTTTTGTAAACCATCTGATGCTCGGAATCGAACCCGGGTTCGCTGGAAGAGCAACAAGTGCTCTTAACCACTGAGCCATCACTCCAGCCCTGTTTTTCACTTTCTTGATACTGTTTGCGATTTGGGATCATATTTGAGAATCCTTTACCAAACTGCGCCTGGTTTTGAGCATTACAAGAGCAGTATTATTCCCAATGCAATCACCTGCTACTTTGTATATTGTTGAAAACTACAAGATTTTCTAGTGGCTGGAGAGATGGCTCAGAGGTAAGAGCATTGCCTGCTCTTCCAAAGGTCCTGAATTCAATTCCCAGCAATCACATGGTGGCTCACAACCATCTGTAATAGGGTCTGGTGCCCTCTTCTGGCCTTCGAGCATACACACAGACAGAATATTGTATACATAATAAATAAATATTAAAAAAAAGATTTTCTCTATTCTCTGTTGTTCAGGCATTTTCATGGCTTTCCAGCCTTCCATCGTGTGACCACACCGCACATCAGTTTCCAGTCCTGTGTTCTTCTCAGTTGTTTTGATGACATCGACGCCACTATAAACAGCCCATTTAATTCTTTGGTACAATCTAATTTAAAAACAGCTAACTTTTTTTTTTTAAATGAGTGAAGACATTTAGAATGAGTGAACAGCATAGCGGGGCAGGTATTTGACTGAAACACTGATGTTTCTCAGCTGCCCATCTTGACTAGAAACTGGTCTACGAAGCTAGAGCAAGCCCTGCTATTGAACTTGCTCGGTGTCTACACTAACCACATGGTGTGGTTTTCTGCTGCGAGCAATCAGAGGAGTCACAGGCTCATTTCCCTGATTTCAAGTCGGAATACTTAGCAACAGGAAGATGTCCACACAGGTTGGGAAGCAACTATGAAATGCAAACCTTTTCTTTACCCACTGGCTCTCCCTGAGTGAGGCTGCAGGGGGGCCAACCCAGAGAGTCTATCTTGAAATGATCCTAAGATAAACCTTTGTCAGCACTGAAAACTCCGGAGTAAAAGGCAGCATGAGGGTCCCATGTTAGTCTATACTACAGCTGCTCTAATTACTTAAAAGATCAAAGGGCCAAGACCCAATAAACCTAGTCTACTGACTGCAGGTTCCAGAACTTTCCACAACCAGGAAAGAGATACCCACACTTAGGTGCATGGTTGAGAAAAGGAAACACTTCCTTTATAGTCCCAGGTAGGTAGGGTCACAGGGGTGTCTAAAAGGGCTTTGAAATAACTCAAAGAAAGATCTGATAATCCCCTCCATAAAAAAAAAAGTGTCAGATTGACAGGCCCTCTTCTCCGTCCCACCTTCTGGGGTTTTCCACCACTGTGGTGAGTGGGAGGGATTACAAAGCTGCCAGATTTCTTCATGATTTGTAAAACAATACCACAGGAGAGGCATGAAGCAAGAGTTCAACTCTTGAAAGGGGTTTGGTTTGTGGTTTGATTACTGGCATAACTGATGACCTTGGCCGACATTGTGCAAACACGGAATTGGAAGAGAAGGAGGTGGGGTAGAACCCTTGCTGCATAAAAGGCTCAGTGGGAGTCACCACAGCAGGAGGTCGGCAAGAGAGGCCAAGATGAGGTGAGTCCACGGTGCACATCTCACACTTGGGGTACTCGGTGGGAGAGGCGCAAAAAATGGAACGGGACCAGTGGGCTAAAGTTCTAGGTGAGGCAAGCCCATGGGCTGTAGGCCGCATGCTGCTGAGGATAGCCGTGAATGCAGCTCAACCCAAAACTGTAAGCTTAGAGAATTATGAGACTTCCTTCCTTCCTTCTTCCCTCCTTCCCCCTTTCTTTCCCTCTCTTTCCCTCTCTTTCTCTTTCTTTTCTTTTCTTTTCTTTTCTTTTCTTTTCTTTTCTTTTTCCTCTTCTTTTCTTTTCTTTCTGTAACCTGATTGTGCAGTTTGAGCTGTGAGTTTTGCATGTGGCAATGTCATGCTGAAAAGTCAAAGGCAGGATGTGCCTGGAACCCCAGGGAGTGAAGGGCCAGTGACCAAGCCCCTCCTCCTGCATCCATGCATTCACATGGGCTGGTTATCTCTCTCTTTTTTTTTTCTGTTAATTAGGCTTTTTATTGATTTTTTTTTTAAATTGAAGGTCCCTTACTGGTCCTGCTTTCATGAGTGGCTGAGAACAAGGGGAAGGGGAGGGCAACCAGCTGGCAAGGGAGGGTCTTTTCCACATTTCATTTACACACAGAACTAAACAGACAAGCACAGAGTCACTATTGTGGTTAGAAGTTGGCAGCATGGGATGGGGGGGATAAGGAGTAGGGTGTCGTTAAAAAAAAAAAAAAAAAAGGTCAGGCTCCCCCCAAACTGGGTGCCTGGGAAGGGACTTGGTCTGCTTCAACCCAAGAGGAATCAGAAGATCAAAAGCAGTTTGGGAAGGCCAGAACCGTCAGGGTGAGCTGGTTATCTCTAAGGAGGACCTTTCCTCTTAAGTTTATAGAGGCTTTGTTTTGACCAGGTACATAGCAGCTTCCTGGAATATTGACTATGCCTATTTATAGGCCTGCTTTTAGTGAAACAAAGAAAATAGTCTCACATTTTAGTGACACAATCAAGGCACCCGGATTTCTATCAAATTAGAAAGACTTTGGAGGCCGAGAAAAGACTAGAAGCAGAACATCACCAAGAAATTCCTTCCTGGCCAGCATCTGCTGGGATTTGGTCCCCTTTTAAGTGGAGTCTGTGCACCAGTGATGGCCAGCCACTGTCAGGCCTTTAGGAAGTCAGTTTTCCCCAGGTAATCATCTGGCATTCTTGGGTTTGATATACCACCCTTTAAAGTCAAACACTCAGGAAGTGATACGAACAGCCAGACATGAGTTAGGGGTGACGGTGTGCATCCGGTGACTCTGGAAACTGAGTTTGTGACAAGCCTGGGCAATGAGTGACATTGGGTCTTAAGAACGATAACTATGATGAGTTATACATTAAAATGACATTTTCATGATGGGACATTTCAGAAAGTAGCGAGAATAGCAAGATAAACCATAGCCCTCACCTTTAATTTAGCTACAATGTACTAACGGTGTCTTCCTAGCCCAGGACTTCACTGCTATGCGGCAGAAGCTTCTTGCTGGGCATCGTGGGTCATCACTGAGAAAGGCTCACAGCTCTGTGCCTCTCTCCACTCCGTTCCGCTTTTCTCACCCCACCTCC
Source organism: Alexandromys fortis (assembly GCF_014885135.2). NCBI lineage: Eukaryota > Metazoa > Chordata > Mammalia > Rodentia > Cricetidae > Alexandromys > Alexandromys fortis. The sequence goes on from NW_026067927.1 coordinate 16,492,537, forward strand.
CTCAGCTGTTTTGAGACAGGCACTTGCGATGTAGCACAGGGTGTTCTCAAAGCCCTGATCCTCCTGCCTCCGTCTCAGAGTGTGGAGAACAGAGGCATGGATACTGTCATACTGGTGGCCTTCCTTCCTCTGTTGTGTGGTCTCTCTCTGAAGCTTGGAAAGAATTCCCAGTGATATGGAGTTTGCTGAAGCCTGTGGGGATGGGGTTGGCAGGTTGGGCGTAGGGAGGATACAGCTCCATTCTCTTTCTTTACTAGCTTCTTAATAGAATGTGTGTGTGTGTGTGCGCGCATGTGTGTGCGTGCATGCGTGTTGCAAGACTACACGTGCAAGGCGACCAACTCTCCATCTTGCCACCTCTCTGCAGAGCCCTGGGAGTCGTTGTCACTCTCCTGCTCTGGGGACAGCTCTTTGCTGTGGACTTGGGCAATGATGCCATGGATACTGCAGGTGAGCCTCTGGGTTTTCCCAGGAACTGTGCCCCAGTGTGGCCCTATCAAGGCTTCACCATGTGAGGGAAGACCCAGCTCCTCTCTTCCTACCCTCTTCTTCACTAAATCTTTGGGGCTTCCCTTCCTCAGCTTCCACTTGGGGGTGCAAGGGAGTCTGGCGTGCAGGGCAGCTTCCTCTTGGCTGACTTTTCATAGGAAGCCATCTGGGCATTCATGACCCTAACTGGTTTCTTTTTCTTGGCAGATGACAGCTGCCCACGGCCCCCGGAGATTGCGAACGGCTACGTGGAGCACTTGGTTCGCTATCGCTGCCGCCAATTCTACAGACTGAGGACCAAAGGAGACGGTCAGGCCTGGATGAGTGTCTCTCCCTGCATAGCCCTGGCCCTGGCTGGTGTCCCTATGATGGATAGGGCTGGGGTACCTGGCCAGAAACCTCATGAGTACTGCCTGGAGCCAGGAGAGTTAGATTCTGATAAAGTTTCTGTCTCCTGTTGGTGGTCCTTCTGCTAAACTAAGTTGTCTCAGCTTCCTTTTTGGGGCAGCAACTTCATAACCCCTGTTGCCCGGGAGTGCAATCTTCACCTATGACACTGGGCAGCCTCACTATTCTCGACAGTTTCTAAGAATGTCACTGTGTCTTTAAAGCTCCTGTGGGTCTTATAGCATTTTTTTTTTTTTTTGCACAGACACTCTCAGTTTCATTTTTTTTCGATGAGGAAACTGAGGCACAGCCTGTGAGAGGCAGAGTCAGGGTCTGTCTGAATCCTGACTTCTTCCTGTCCTATGCTGCCATCTGTCATGACTGACTTCTGTCCTGCCAGGCACAACGTGACTCGAGGCCCAGTACTCCGGCCTTTTTTTGCTCCCTTTCCTCCGACGTTTTAACCCTTCTGGTTAGAATCTCCTCATGCTGCACCGAGGCCGAATTTGTGTTCCCTGAGTTCATCTCTTCCCTTTGTTTCAGGAGTGTATACCTTGAACAATGAGAACCAGTGGGTGAACAAAGACCTTGGAGAGAGACTCCCTGAATGCGAGGCAGGTAGGTGCTGATTTCTTAGAGCGTGGGCAGGGATGGAGGCTAATGTGGCAGAGCCGTGTTTCTCTTGTGTGGTCTGAATCTGTGAGAACCAAGACAGAGGTTATAGAGAGCAAAGCAGGGACAAAACGACTCCCAGAAAGCTTAGTAATTGGCTTGGCCATTTAGGCCCAAGAGGTTTGGCTCAATCTACCCAGCTTCCCATGAAGATGCCTCCAGACAGAACGTCTGTTTACAGAGACTTGGTCAAAGGTAAAGTGAATGTCCCAGGAAGGAGCAGGCTGGGGACAAAATAAGTTAAGCCCACAAGGGGTAAGGCAGGACATGGGGAACAGCTAGGACCCCTGCACTCCATAGTTCTCCCCTCTTCTGTCTGGATAAGGATTTTGCTCAATTTCTACAATCGGTGGCAGGAACTGCCAACGGGCTTTGGGTTAACGTCAACATCTGTAAACAGTCTGTGTTCCTGCTAACACCGCTGCACGCCCATCTTTGAGAATGAAACATGCATACAGCTTCCAGTCTTTTCGTTGAGTTTCAGAAACTTGTGGAATTTTTGTGTGTGATAATGTTTATATATGTGTATGCACGTATGCAGGTATATATATATTTATATAGCAGTTTATCAGCCAGGGTTTAAAAAAATTCTGTCTAAGTCACGTACTGTGTAAATACTAGAAATGTGAGGGGCGGGTGGCAATGGCAGAACGAATGTTCCTTGGTGTAGAAACAGCAGCGGCTGATGCTCCCAGGGCCTCCGCGGGTGGGGCCTGCTCCGCACTGCTGCTCACGTCCCTCCCTCCCTCTGCAGTGTGCGGGAAGCCGAAGAATCCCGTGGACCAGGTGCAGCGCATCATCGGCGGCTCTCTGGACGCCAAAGGCAGCTTTCCTTGGCAGGCCAAGATGGTCTCCCGCCATAACCTCATCACGGGGGCCACCCTGATTAGTGACCAGTGGCTGCTGACTACGGCCAAAAACCTCTACCTGAATCACAGTGAGGACGCGAAAGCCAAGGACATCGCCCCGACCTTACGACTCTCTGTGGGAAGAAATCAGCTGGTGGAGATTGAGAAGGTGGTCATCCACCCCAACCGCTCTGTGGTGGACATTGGGCTGATCAAGCTCAAGCAGAAGGTGCCCGTCAATGAGAGAGTGATGCCCATCTGCTTGCCTTCCAAAGACTACGCAGCCCCAGGCCGCATGGGCTATGTGTCTGGCTGGGGGCGGAATGCCAACTTTAGATTTACTGAACGTCTCAAGTATGTCATGCTGCCTGTGGCTGACCAGGACAGCTGTGTGCTGCACTATGAGGGCAGCACAGTGCCCGAGAAGAAGGCCCACAAGAGTCCTGTGGGGGTACAGCCCATCTTGAATGAACATACCTTCTGTGCTGGCATGACCAAGTACCAGGAAGACACCTGCTATGGAGATGCTGGCAGTGCCTTCGCCATTCACGACCTGGAGCAGGACACCTGGTATGCAGCTGGGATCCTGAGCTTCGATAAGAGCTGCTCTGTGGCCGAGTACGGCGTGTACGTGAAAGTGAACTCCATCTTGGACTGGATTCAGGAAACCATGGCCCAGGACTAGTGCAGGGCCGACTGGACTATGCCCAGGCAGGCTGGCAGTCTATGTCTGAGAGCACTATTCACCAGGGAGGAAGGGGCAGGTGCCAGCCCCGCACTGCTCGGTCAATAATAAAGAACTTGCTTCTGGCACCTTTGTAGTCTGGGGCTTTTATTCTCATTTACAGTATTGGGCAGCCAAGCAGGGTGGACTGGAAAAATGGACCCCCCCCCCATCCTGAGGTGCCAGGAAATCCCTAGGGTGCTGTAGACTGCCTGACTTGGGGAATCATGTTTATGAAACCCAGGTCTGAGAGAGATCACTGTGACCCTTGCTCTTCAGTGAAGGAAAGAGACTTGGAGAGGTGAAGTGCTTTGGTTATGGTCACTCAGCTACTTAACGATGGGGCTGAACTTGGTCCCGGTCTGATTGACTGCAAACTCTGAGCTCAGCAGCAGATCCCGTCACATCTCTGAAGCGGGTGAGGAAAGCCTGTGAGGCGTGTGAGCTCAGAGTGGGCCAAGGGTTGTGACAGAAGCCTGTGTTTGTGTTTCCACCTGCCAGTGCCCAGAAACCAAAAGAGCGCACATTGCAGGCAGGCTATTTATTGACTCAATGGGTCCTAACCACAGCTCAGCCCACAGATTTGCCCGGCGACTTAAGTTCCCTGGTTGCTATTTTCCCCAGATCTTTCCCATCAGGGACAAACACTAGTAACTCTCTCGAGTTCCCTGGCTGGAATGTGCTGGGACTCGGCTGAATTGGGAACTCCTTCTCAGCGGCTCCTCTTCCACAGTGGAAAAACTCAGCTTGCCCTGGGGTTTGGAGACAAGCCACATGCCCTTCTACCTCGAAATACACTTCCTTGCCCCAAGTCTTAGTTCAGCCCTTCTCTAGTCTACCCTCTCACATGCCAAACAGCCTCTCCTCACAGCGTATGAGGCCACCAGGGAAGCACTTGCCTGCATGCTTGGAGTCACTGGGCATCTTCCCAGTGCAGAGCTGTGGGGTCCAGGGAGACAAGGACCTGTATTCTAGAAACTGAAACAGCGCAGTCACACTCACACAACACCTGGCAGCAGGTGGCTGGCCGCTACGTAGAAGGAATGGAGAAACCTGGCCCTTCCTTCATGGCTCTGCTTTCCTAGTAGCAATGCTTCTCCCTTCCTGCACAAGGCCTTTCTCTGTCCAGTACACGGTATCTAGCACTAGACAGGGCATGTAACGCATGCTTAATAAATATTAACGGAAGGGAAAGCAACCACGACAGGATCTAAGACATAAACCCAGACTGCAGCGCCCCCTGCCCTCACACCAGAGAGAAAGATGAAAAGCGTTCTTCCCTGTGTGGGCTTTGAGATTTGCTGGCACCTGAGCACTTAGGCCAAAGGACAGAAGACCCAGTCGACGGTGAGTTGGACAAAAGAATTTTATTTTTTCATAGGGATGTGGAGGAAGGGTTAGAGTTCACCTGGAGTTCAGTAACATTAGGGTCTGGCTCATCTATGCACACACTGAGCCGGGGTGGCTTCCATAGCCCTCTATGTAGAGGAAGAGGATGGGAAAGTACTCTTCTCCCTCCCTGAAGTGGCTCAGACAACCTTTCTGTGCCACAATCATCAAAACTGGGTCCCATTTCACTTTTCCCCTTTCCCCGAAGGACAAGCTTAGAAAGAAGGAGCTGACCACAGGGCTGGCCCTGAGGTGACAGTGCCGCTGGGACAAGCCTGGGCCTCTGCTGGCAGCGTCTCTGGCTACCCAGCAGGTCTCAAGCTGCTTGGCCATGGACCTCTAGATCTGTATCTACTCTCTCATTCCAGAGTGTCAGGAACCACCACCACCAGAGGTTTAAGAGAAACACAAGCTTCCTGAGCTTGGGCCGGGGAACCCTGGAAGCTCAGCTGTTCTTCATAAGCCACTGGGATCAGCAAACCCCACAGGCATTCCCCCTTAACAATTTTGGTATACCTTTGGTCTTGAGTCCTTGAAATAAGAGCTCCGTCCTTTACTTCCCAAGGAAGTAAACTTGTTGTTTAGCTTAAATTGTGCCGGATGGTGAAGGGCCACCTTTTCCTCTTGTCAATTTAGTGGCCTGCCAGCTATAAATGAGCAGGACCAGGGCAGTGCTCTCGGTCCATGCCAGGACGGTCCCTGAAACAAAAGAATTCACCTACAACTAATAGAATGCTAATTATTTCAAGAGAAGCTGGGACAGGAGGGAGCAAAAGGGGCAAGGGAATGGAGGTGAGGGGAAGGGTTGCGTGTGTGCACAAACATGCCCATTAAACTGTTCTCACAGTGTCTAGGATGATGGATGACCTTAAGGGTAAAGACAGGTCCAGGTAAAGGGAACTTACAAAGACACTGAACACTGTCCTGTCTGCTCCAAGGCTCTCAGGGAACGGACACTCAGACATCTGGAGTTTTTGGGCACTGGGGCTTCTGCACAGGGGCCATTGATTACAGGCACATCAGACCTCTTCGCTGGGGCACTGACCACATCTTTGAGGGACTCCAGACCATAGGCCCTCTGGGTTCAGGTCTTGTTTCCACCCATGACTCTTTCATCTCCAGCGACCATGAGTGTGCTAAATGTCTTGATAGAGGAGGTCATATTTGGGGATATTCTTGGGATCAATAGGACTCTGGACAATAAGTTTTCCCCTCATTGCTCCCCGGTAGATGACTTCAATCAAATCCACGAAGTCTTGTTTGGTTTTGAAGCTTCCTACAAATTTAGTGTGATCCGGAGACCTGCAGCAGAGGGAAGTAACCACGTCAGAGCTTTCCGGTGCATGACGCCTGCACGGTCAGCAGCCAGCGGTGGCCTCCACCTGTGGGGTGACCACTGCCCTTCCCCAGGCAGAGTATACAGGACCAGATCCAGGGCAGAGGTCAAGATCTGGATGTGGGAATCCCCTGCCTTTCCGCTACTTTCCACGGCACTCACTCCAGGATAGCTTGGCGAGGTCTGAGTCCTGCAGTGGGCAGTTTGCTCAGGGTCTCTGCAAAAGCCCACTAGCTCATCACAGTCGCTCAAGTTCTCCTCATCGACTCTTCTGAGTTGTGAATATTAATAAATAACCTTACAAATTATCTTAAACATCAGGCATATTGCTCGTAGGAAATTTAAGAAGAGAAATAAAGTCAGCTGTGAGGCCAGAAGTCACTTTTTGATGGGTACCCTTCCAGTTCTGTGTGTGTGTGGGGTGTGCATTCCATGTATTTTGCTAGGGTAGGAACCACGCCACAGATCCTTTAGCAACGTGATCTTACAGCGAGTATTTGCCTCGGGGCTGTAAAATGTGCACTGACAACACACTACGAAACTGCTGGAAACGGAACTACTGGGCTGAAAGATGGAGCGCTGAGAAGGTATGCGAAACTGTGCTCTGAATTCCACTGGAGGAGATCGTCCTAAACGATCACAATAAGCAGATCTGATCAGGACAAGCAGCTCCAAACAGACAGTGTCAAACTCATCTCTGTCAGGTAACAGGAAAGCAGACACCCCCGCCCCAGAGCAAGGGATGACCAGTCCTAGACCCAGCCAACGGTACTCATCTAGGGCTGGGAACAGGGTGGAGGGCAGTGCAGAAGATACCATGTGACTTATTTTGACAGGTCTTCATATATGACTTCAATATTCTGAGTGGCAGAAGACATTTGCATATTTAAATTAGAAATTAAAATTTGCCAATCATACTTGAAACACCTGCAAACTGTACTGAAGTTTCTCATAAGAAAAATAGAAAGCATCAAATAAGGAGCCAGCACTTACTCACCTAGATTCAGAGAGCAACGGAAAAGTAAGTGAGCTACTGAACCTGCCCTGAGAGAACCAACTTCCCAGACTGCAGTCAACTTACCCATAATCCACTTTCATGTGCTGCCCATTGAAGAAAAACACAGTAGAGGGAATATAACTGATGTCAAAATACTGCGTGTAAACCGGAGTGTGGTCCACATCTACCAGGTAAATAGCCGCCATCTTACTGAGGTCAGCAGAAGTCTTTGAGAGCTGTGAATGACAAGATGGATGGAGGTTACATGATACTATGCCAGGTGCATGATCCTTCTTTTGTGAACCATATTGTAATATTGTATGTGAACCTTACTATAACATTTTTTTTTGAGAAAAATTTTGTACTTGAATTCCTCATAAGACACAATCCTGGAACTTGCTTTAAACCAGGCTGGCCTTGAGCTCACAGGGACCACCTGTCTCTGCCTCACAAGTGCTGGGATTACATGTGTGCACTACGCCCAGCCAGACACACTATTACTGCTCAAGGGTGGAACCCTGTCGACAGGCTCTGGAGAAGGCACTGTGTGGTTGTCTGAATGAGAATGGTCCTCATGGGCTCAGATATCTGAATACTTCGGCTCCCAGTTGGTAGGAATGTTTGAGAAGATTTAGGAGATGTGGCCTTGTGGGAGGAAATAAGCCATGATGGGCAGACTGAGGTTTCCAAAGGTTTCACACCATTCCCAGTTAGTTTTCTATGTCTTTTGATTGTGTCAAGACATGAGCTCTCTGTGACTTCTCCAGCGTCATATCTGCCTGCTGCCATGCTCCCTGCCGTGACAGTCATGGATTCCAACCCTCTAAAACTATAAGCCCCTAATAAACTCTTTCTTGTATAAGTTGTCTTGGTCATGCTGTCTTATCACAGCAATAGAGAAGTAACCAGAACTACTTCTGTTTTGTTGATGCTTGAGATAAATTCTTTTTTTTTTTAAATATTTATTTATTTATTAAGTATACAATATTCTGTCTCCATATATGCCTGCAGGCCAGAAGAGGGCACCAGATCTCATTACAAATGGTTGTGAGCCACCATGTGGTTGCTGGGAATTGAACTCGGGACCTTTGGAAGAGCAGGCAATGCTCTTAACTGCTGAGCCATCTCGCCAGCCCCCGTGATAAATTCTTTTTCAAGTTTTATTTATTTGTGTGTGTGCAGGGTAGGACTGGTGCGTGTGTACTACACACGTGTAGGGGCCAGAGGACAATCTGTTGGGGTCAGGTCTCTCCATCTTAGTGGCAAGAGCCCTCACTTGCTGAGTCATCTCATGGGCTTGTGTTTCATTATTTTCAAGAAAGGAATCTATACTCTCTTAAAGTGAGCTATAGATCCTGATATACCTGCCCGCAACAGCTCAGGAACACTCACACATTTGCTTCCCACAGTTGATGGTGGAGGGAAGAGGCCCGTCCTTGGTTCAATCTCCACGGTAAACAGAGACACAAAGACAAAAAAACCCAAACCCTCTGTCTTCTCATTTCCCCAATTTACTAATTGGCCTGTGAAGACGTGCTGTGAAACCTGACCTCTCCACCAGGCCCGTTCTAGGAGCAGCAAACAAGCAGCACCTTGGCATCCAGGGAAACAGCTCAGACCCTGCTTTGCTGCTGCTGCACCCTGGAGGGATTTCTGAGTTCTGCATGGACTGTTGCTGTGACCGTGGAAAGGACAAGGTTCAGACATCTAGTGTTGGCGTTTCCTGCTCATTCACTGTTTGACTTTTCATTTAAAGCTGCTCATTTAAAAAGTCACTTACAATGTCATCCAGCTGCAGACAGACAGGGTCCTCATCCCTCCCAAACCTGAGAACCAACACCTTCTCCGCAGTGCTTTTGATGGCCTGGTCCACTTCTTTCTTGCTAGTCAGTTTGGGCAAGAGGAAACTCATCTGGAAAAATCCCAGTGGGAGTCTTCACTACCAATTCTGCGAAGTTTACAGGCTGTTTAGATGAAGTACATGGGTCCTGGTGCAAAGAACAAAACAACGCCATTGAGCCTCAGTCATGAATTCAGGTGATTTAAGAAGCCTTCCAGCAAGCCTATTCTGTGAAGAGGTCCCACCCCTGGCTTGCTATCCTTGTGCCCAGCTTCCAGAACTTCATATGCCATCCCGAAACACCAGGTGACTGCTTTCAGTAATTTCTCTCAGAAATACATGAGAAATACCGTACCAGAAGAACATATGCACGGTTCTGTGTTTGCTCCCCTTTTACACAAGAGATATTTTAAGTATTATAAGTCAGTGGTCCAGAGAATGAGAGTCAGGCAGAACCCTGGGATCTGATGGCCACTCAGCCTAGGGGAGGTGGAGTCGGGAAGCGCCCTGCAGTTTGATGGCCACTCAGCCTAGGGGAGGTGGAGTCAGGCAGCTCCCTGGGGTCTGATGGCCAGTCAGCCTAGCCTATTCAGTGAATTGTAGGCAGCCTGAGACCTTGTCTCAAAAAGATCAAAGTGGACGGCAGCCAATGAATGACACCTGAGGTTGCCTTTGGGCATCCACATGCAGGTGTGCAAGGACAGGTGCACACACAAGATAGGAATAACATTTATACAAGAAATGAAGTTGTTCTGGCCATAGGTCACCATTTGAATATTTTACACGTGCGTCTCGCCTGCATGTATATCTGTGCACCACTTGTGTGCTGGTGCCAGCAAAGGCCAGAGAGGGTACCAGATTCTTTGGAACTGGAGTTACAGACAGGTGCGAGGTGCCACACGGGTGCCAGGAATTGAACCCAGGTCCTCTGGAAGAGCAGCTAGTGCTCTTATCTTCTGAGCCATCTCTCCAGCCCTAAATAGAGAAGCTGACTTCCAGTATAAACGGAGAATCATAAAAAAAAAGAGCACTAAATACACTTGGAAAGCCCAGTTTTGCAAGCAGAAGAATGACAAAGTCAAAGGCACATTTAAGAAGTGCATTAAAGCTGACAACCATTAAATAAAGACAGTAACACACCGTGGCAAGAGAGAGAAGGGGCAGCGGGAAAGTTGGAATTCAGAGGCAAAGCCTCTTTGGAAGTTAAACTGGCACGTTCTTTACACAACAGCTCTATTTTGAGAATATGAATTAGGACACGAAGACATGTTCACAGGATAATTAACACATTGATCATGGCAAAAAGCGGCAAACATCCTAAATACCAATCAATAGGATATTGGTAATAGTAGTCTTGTGAGCTACTTTCTAGAAGTCACTGAAAAAGTTATGAAGCAGTATTAAAGTCTGATTGTGCTTTTTGTAAAAATTTAATGTATAACATTTACATAGGAAAATGGAAATACATATCCCAAGGTATCATCAAAGGACATATTTGAATATGAACAGACAGGTGATTATTATTTCTACTAAGGGTCTCGGTTAGCAGTCCATGTTGGCCTTGAATTTGTGGCAATCTTCCTGTCTCTGCTTTACAACTGCTGGCATTACAGGCTTGTGCCACTATGCCAGGAAGATAACTTTCATTTACGTCAGGGCGGACATGTCTACTTTCCAATCTATCTCGCACATGTGTTTTTGAGGATGCCGGTGCCAGGTAGGACACTTCGGAAAAACTGTCAGCAATCCGGATTCCTTCACGGGATGGCCGAGGCACAACCGTCTCCTTCCTCAGTCCCAACCCGGGAAAGGACGTTAACCCCGACTAACCTGGGCTGTTGTTAACAAACGCTTCTTCGACCCGCAAACCCTTACAAGCGGAAGTGAGAAACACGGACGCAGAAAATGAACGTACCATCGCGCGCCCCAGTCAAGAGACCAATAAGCAGACGATATTATCTTAGTTCTCGCCTACCTGGCACCGCCCAACCGGAAGTTATGCTATTTCCGCCCTTAGTAAATATGGCCGACCTTTTTCTGTCTTTCCTCTCACGCCCACAGGCCAGAGGCGGGCTGTCAACTATCAGGCTAAGCACGATTGGTCGCAAGGCGACTTGGGGCTCAGTGGAAGGCACTGGGCTTTGAAGGCGTGTTCACGTTGTTTCGCTCTGGCGTCCGGGAACCCTCGTTTCCTGGCTGCTCTCGATGGTAATTTTCGACTGATAGAGGACCCCGCGCAGGGTATTATGGGACAACGATGGCCGCTTTCAAGCCGCGGAATTGGCCTGTTTGAGGCTGTCAGAGCGGGCAGTGGCCGCGCTGGCGTCTCCAAATCAGGGGCAGAAGGTCCCGAGTGTTGTGCTTGGTGAGGTGAGTCTCTTCCTCTTTCCAGATCCGTCCTTCGGCCGCCGTGGCGGCTTCAGGCGGCCGGGGTCGGCTCGCGGCTTAGGTTTTGGACCCTGGTTTCAGAGTTCCTCTGCTCCTTGTTACCCAACTTTCTCTACTCACTTGAGCAGTCTGTGTCCATTTTAGTCTACTTTGTTCCTGTTCTAATTACATCCCGATGTTTGGAACCGTCGCACTGAGATCTAGGGATCCGCCCTGCGCCCTCGTTTAAGGATAGTACCCTAACCTGTTACCGGCTACCGGGAGAGCCTGGCTAGGGCTCCTGGTGCCTTCCTCCTTTCTCACAGAAGTGTTTGTCCTACATCCAGCGGGTAATCTATAAGTAGAACGCTAACTCCAAAGGACAGGGAGGTTTTTTCTTTTCTTTTTTTTTTAAGTCAGTATTGTTGAAAACGGCAATTGACTCAAGGACACACGCAGTAAGCAATTCCTGCCCAAGAAGTCCATTATGGCTTCTTTGCCACTGATCTTTCTCCATAATCCGGCCCTGGAATTCTTTATTTGAGCAGCCAGTTAAGACTTTACTTGTCTTGTGTTGTAGATAACTTCTTGTTGACCAGAGAAATGTTTGAGTTCTTGTCTGCTTTTAATAAGTTATATTTATTTATTTACTTAAAAAAATCAGACTTTTATCTTGCCATTTATTGGTCTATAGCAATCAGCAAGACAGCCTCTTGCTTGTATACAAATGCCATTTTAGGACGGAAGTCGTCATTCAGGTAACTGCTGAGAACCTGTGGATTTCCTCATATGTGGATAGAGGTAGCCTTCTTTTTCTCTTCCAGCTGATGAAATTTCCAAATGAAACTCCAGTTTCTTCATCCACATTATGTTTGCAGTACTCCTTGGTAGAGCTATGCTTGGTGATTAGAACATGGCAAAGGATATCTAGATTCCAGGGGCACAGTTCTTATGCTTTAACAACTTATTGGAATGAAAATAATTGTCTCTGTGTCCAGCATCAGTTCATGCTCACAAGCGGATGGTGTTGGGTAAAGATGAATGTATTGTCAGCTGAGCACCCGGGGGATCTTGCAGTCAGTTAAACTCTTTACTGAAATGCTGTTTCCTAACAATATTTCTCATCAGTAGGTTTGGTGAGCACAGATTGTTATTCAAGAGATTTTGCCGCTATGGGGCACCTTTTTTTCTTTTCCCACAAAACTACTGATTAAAATCAAAGTCACCAAGTTTGTAGAATGTGGATGGTAAAATTACATTCTTCCATCTCTGCTCTATGGAGCCTGTGGTTTAAAGGGGACGGGGATGGGTGGGGAGGAGAATGTTTATAAAATATCAGTAAGGAAACTAGTCAGTATATAGGAACGTAATACCAAATGTGTAATAATTACATCCATGAAACAACCATGGTTCTTATCCAGTTGCTTGATTCTCATGGTGGTTCTGTGGATGGTGTAAAACAGAAGTGATTTCTGTTTCACAGAGAGAGCAGGAAGAGTTAGCCAAGGCAGACACTTACTTTCACAGAAGCAGAAAATGCCAAGAGCCTGGATTTTCTTTGTACATGTCTGTTACTAGAGAAGTTACTATACTTCTGTTACTATACTGCTGCAGTTCACGTGAAAAAGCTGAGCGTGTTTGGTAGATGTCTGGAGGCAGTGAGCTGATGGGGGATCTTGAAGATGATTATTCTGGTTCTTAAGTGGGAGAAAGTATATCCTGTAGGAGGGTGAAATCACAGGAGAATAAATTAGATAATGGGTAGGGAAAAAATGTGAGTGAGGGCCGTGGGTATGAATGAATGAATGAATGAATGAATATCTTATTAAATAGTCTAGCTGGTATGAAACTCACTATGTATCACAGGGTAACTTCAAACTTGCCATCCTCAGGAGTCCTGGCCTCCCATGTGCTAAGATTACAGGTGTGTGTCACCATGCTCAGGTTCAGAACCTGGATTTTAATTGAGAGTTCTGCCTTACACCTGGTTCCTCTGTACTCCTTCTGTAAATGCCATTGTCTTCCAGTGAGAAGCTCTTACTGAGGTTTATTCTTGTTTGGATGAGACCCTCTTGATCCTGTCCTTTGCTCTGTGTGTATGTGTCTCTGTGGCTTTCATATATGTTGGGGGTGGGAACTGGGAAGCTTTTTGAGATTGTCACTGATTTGGTGGGAAAGTCTTCGAAAGTAGCAAAAGGGGCTGGAGAGATGGCTCAGCTGGTGAAGTGCTTTTCTCACAAGCATGAGGACCTGTGGGAAAGCCACGAGTAGAGGCATGTACGTATATGCTGAAGAGGCAGATACAGGCAGATCCCAGGACCTTGCTGGCCAGCTAGCTTGGCTGAATTAGCTCTCAGTCTCGTGAGAGACTCTGTCTCAAAAAGTAAGTAAGGGAGCAACTGAGAAAAACAGCTGACATTGACCTCTGACTTCATGTGCACACAGTGCATATATACCTGCCTGAACCCCTCCCCCCCCACACCTCTGATAGCAGAAGATGTCCTGGACTCAGTGTAGGAAGGTAGGGGTAGCCACTTAAACATACTAGTTATTCTGGGGCAGTAGAATCGAGTTTTCTTATGTCCATTTCTAATGGTTTGTCTTCCTTCCAGAGAACTAAGAGCCTGTGATGGAGGACATCGTTGAGGATGCCTCCATCCATCGGCTGGAAGGCACCGATCTGGACTCTCAGGTTGGAGGTCTTATTTGCAAGACCAAAAGTGCAGCCAGCGAACAGCATGTCTTCAAAGCCCCTGCTCCCCGCCCTTCACTGCTGGGTCTGGACTTACTGGCTTCTCTGAAACGGAGGGAGCGAGAGGAGAAGGATGATGGGGAGGACAAGAAAAAGTCCAGAGTCTCCTCTTACAAAGACTGGGAGGAGAGTAAGGATGACCAGAAGGATGCTGAGGAGGAGAGCGATGAGCAGGCTGGTCGGAGTGGCCGCAAGGACAGGTAAGGGAAGAGGGTAAACATTGGTGTCAGAAGATGCTAGCCTAGCTTTATCTCCATTTCTGATGGACACCAAGGGCTTTAGGATTTTATTGTGGTTTTCATACTGGTGGTGGGTAGGAATTGGTAAAGATCTGTGGGGAAAATTCAAAGGCATCCAAGAAGTGAAGTGGATGATGGAGCTTAAATGCCTGGGTTCTTGCCTTGTACAGGCCTTTAGCACCAGGAGATGCATTGGAGAGAACGCATTGCTTGTGAGAATACCCAGAGATAGAGGGAAACGTTTCCTTCCATGGGGAGCACTTTCCCAGTTGGTCTCCCTTTTCCAGGCATTACCGATCTGCTCGGGTAGAGACTCCGTCCCACCCAGGGGGTGTGAGTGAGGAGTTTTGGGAACGCAGTCGGCAGAGAGAGAGGGATCGGAGGGAGCATGGGGTCTATGCCTCCTCCAAAGAAGAAAAGGATCGGAAGAAGGAGAAATCCCGGGATCGAGACTATGACCGCAGGAGAGACAGAGGTGAGCTGCCTGTTCTCAGTCCTGTTGCCTAGTAGCATTCAAACCAGCAAGCCTTTCTTTTCATGTTACAAGAACTTTTACACTAATACCCAGTAATTGCTTGTAGTATAACTGCTTTGCTTGAGTACATGGTTCCTGTTTTATTGTGAAAACCGGGGATAAAGGAAATGATGGATAATTAAGAAACCGGAGTTTATAGTAGCATTGGTGCTGGAGAAAGGACAGTGCTGCGGAACATAGTGATGCAGAGTCCAGCACTGGCTGTCGTCAGTGTCATCTGCAGCCGAGGTCTGCTGCAGCACAAAGAAAGCTCTTCAGGATAGACATGGGACTGACTGTTTATGGTTGGTTCTTGTTGGAAAGTAGCTCCTGTGTAAGTTTGACTGTTTCTATCCATTGAGAGAATGTGAGTGTGTGTTTCAGCCCATGGGTCATAGGCATATGTGATGGGGTGTATCTGTGTGTGGGGGAGGCATGTGCTTGTTGCCTGGTGCATGTGGCTGTGTGTTAGCATGAGGTACACATAAAAGCCCCATGTGTGACTCTCGCAGATGAGCGGGACAGAAGTAGGCACAGCAGCAGATCAGAGCGAGACGGAGGCTCAGAGCGCAGCAGCCGAAGAAATGAGCCGGAGAGCCCTCGACATCGGCCGAAAGGTATTCTCAGCTGTCCTCTGCAGTGGCTGGCAAGGGCGCAGGTGCCTGAAAGGCAGAATGAGCAGTAGTCAGCTGTGTTGCCAGATAGTGAGTTGGAGTCCTAGTTCCATGTGACCCTCTGGAGTTAGGGGCCGTGTGCCAGGTGGGTGTGGCCCTACCCCTCTCTTGGGTGGATGTACTTCCTGAGGGTCCAGGCTGTTTACTGCAAGGCGGGTGTTTCAGGTGGTAGGAAACTAGAGGTGGGGTGGATCAAGAAGGATTTCCTGGAGAAGAACGATTTGTTTTCAGATGAAGAGGTTTGCAGAGAGGAGTTGGCTCCTTCAGTATTTTCAGCAGTGGAAGCTGGACTATCGAGCTCAGTCTATCAGTTGTGGTCACTATATTGCCATAGTAAATAAGGTCAAGGCTAGGAAAGAGGTTGCGGCTGTCAAGATCCTCATGATCTGAGTTTATCACCAGGACCCACAAGATAGAAGGAGAGCCAACTCCTGAGGATGGTCACCTGACCTCTGCATTTGTGCTGTGGTATGTGCATGCACATGAGCACACACAGTTAAATAAATAAATGTCATTAAGAAATCGGGAAACTAGGTGTGGTGGTTTCTGCCTGTGATCCTAGCACTTTGGAAACTCAGGCAGGAGGATTGCAAGTGAGGCCGGTGTCAACTACATAGGGATATGCTGTCTGTAGTCATGCCTCATTGGCACTGCATGTTTACTGTGGATGTCTCTTGTGGCCCCAGATGCAGCCACCCCTTCAAGGTCCACCTGGGAGGAGGAGGACAGTGGCTATGGCTCTTCAAGGCGCTCTCAGTGGGAATCGCCCTCCCCAACACCTTCCTATCGGGACTCTGAGCGGAGCCATCGGCCGTTCACTCGAGACCGAGATAGGTAATGGATGGGCGGGCAGGTGGTAAGAGGGATGTGGGTAGGGAGAGGTGCTGGCAGAGGGGGACGCAGTTCAGCTTAGTGACAGCTGACCCTGATGTTTCCTAGGACTGTGAGGAGCAAGTACTCAGAGGACACACCTCTGCCGACCCCCTCCTACAAGTACAACGAGTGGGCTGATGACAGAAGGCACTTGGGGTCAACCCCACGGCTTTCTAGGGGCCGAGGTAAGGCTTGGAAGGCAGGAGCAGAAAAACTGGTTGGTGTAGGTGGGAGGGTGGGTGGAGGGTGGGGGATGAGTTGGAATGGGGCTGAGTGGAGGCCGCACTCAAGAAGCTGTGCAGTTTTGCGGTTCTTGGTCCCTGGGGCCAGCTGGAGCCGTATGGACTGACCCCTGCCATCTGCTGTCCTTTAGGAAGACGAGAGGATGGCGAAGAAGGGATTTCGTTTGACACGGAAGAGGAACGGCAGCAGTGGGAGGATGACCAGCGGGTAAAGACGTTTTTTAGGGGCTGGACAGGAAGAGGTGGCTTGTCCCTACAGGTGTGGGTGAAGGGAGGTGTTAGAGCCAAGGGCTCTGAGGGGCCCTCCAGTAGGACTGGAGGTGGTTGATGCTCTTCCATCCAGAGCCCTGGAACCTTTTGAGAGACAGGCTGCACAGTGAAGCTTTTGTACTGGCCAGATGTGACACCTGTGGTGGGTGCCTCTGTGTGGTAAACGTGAGAACTGCTGGCTCGTCAGCCTGCCCTGTGAAGTCAAAGCTGTCTGCTCTCCTGGCCTTCTCCGGGTCTCTTGTGCTGATCACTGGCTGCTGCTGGTGTTCTCGGACTTCTTACCAGATACTGTTTTGCTCCCGTGTGGCTGCATCTCCCGTGGTCATGTGGCCTGTCTCTGTTCTCACGCTCTGTCTCGTCCTCTGCAGCAAGCCGACCGGGACTGGTACATGATGGACGAGGGCTACGATGAGTTCCACAACCCCCTGGCCTACTCATCTGAGGACTATGTGAGGCGGCGGGAGCAGCACCTGCACAAGCAGAAGCAGAAACGCATTTCAGCCCAGCGCAGACAGATCAATGAGGTGAGGCTGCAGCAGTGGCTGGCGCTGTCTTAGAGCAGAGGTGGGGCGTGTGGGAGGAGTCTCAGTTTGCCAAGTGATGACACCACACAGCTGGCTGTTTATGGACAGGGCCCGGTCAGTTATGCCTCTGCGGGGCAGGAGTGTGAGTGGAAGCTTTGGGTAACTTCCCACCTGACGCCTGCTTCTCCCGTCTGCAGTACTCAGGGTGTGTTTGTGATCTATTAAGGCTGGTGCCCAGCTGCTTCTTGGGACAAAGTACTGCAAGTGCCTCAACTTTAGTAGTGACGTCTGTCTAAGGGACTGCAGGGTGTAGAGCCCCATTGAGATTCTGTCACGTGTGGACTTGCCTGCTAACCTCCAAGGTCACCTCTTAGTTGCAGGCTGACTGTGGCTCCCCTTGTGTCCCCACAGGATAATGAGCGCTGGGAGACGAACCGAATGCTCACCAGTGGGGTGGTCCATCGGCTGGAGGTGGACGAGGACTTCGAAGAGGACAATGCGGCCAAGGTGCATCTGATGGTGCACAACCTGGTGCCCCCCTTCCTGGATGGGCGCATTGTCTTCACCAAGCAGGTAAGGCTTCGGAGGCCAGAGCCTGGGAGGTCAGAAAGCACTGAAGAGGGGAGGAAGAAAGGATCGGGTCTGGTCATATGTCGGTTCGAGGACCAGTGACTCTTTCATAGGGCCCATGTACAGCAGGCCCTCTGCTAGACTTTAGTGACCACTGGAGAATTTCTCTTTCTCCCCGACTTCTGCAGCCAGAGCCTGTAATCCCAGTGAAGGATGCCACCTCGGACCTGGCCATTATTGCTCGGAAAGGCAGCCAGACAGTCCGCAAGCACAGGGAACAAAAGGAGCGGAGGAAGGTTGGTATCTTCCCACCCGGCCTGACGTCTGTGTGTTTCTTTTCTTACTCCTGTTAAATGTCACAAGACTGCACACAGACTTTCCCTGGCAGGCAAAGGACATTTTACATGGGTCAAGAAGTAGCCCAAGGAGGCCACTGGGCTTTACTCAGTCCTTAGTGAAGGCAACCACAGGCCCTGGCACTGGGTGCTGGAGGCTTGGCACTACCAGTGCCTTGTGGGCATTTACTATCTGCCAGATGAAGCCTACTCTCCACCGGAATTGCTTCTACTGCCTACGATCTTACCAGAAGAGGAGCGACTTAACTCTTGTTGCCTTCCCCAGGCTCAACACAAACACTGGGAACTGGCAGGGACCAAACTCGGAGACATAATGGGTGTCAAAAAGGAGGAAGAGCCGGATAAATCTGTGATGGAAGATGGGAAAGTGGACTACAGGTGAGCAGTCGTGGCCAGCAGCAAGTGTGCTCCCAGGTTGTGGTGCGTGTCTGACTCTTTGCTGCTTTTTGATCCCTTTCTTCAAGTCTCTTGTCTGCTGACCTTAGGTTCTTCCCCTGTCAC
This sequence comes from Alexandromys fortis, assembly GCF_014885135.2. Lineage (NCBI taxonomy): Eukaryota > Metazoa > Chordata > Mammalia > Rodentia > Cricetidae > Alexandromys > Alexandromys fortis. The sequence goes on from NW_026067927.1 coordinate 16,511,101, forward strand.
CAGTGTTGCTGAAGTGATGCTTGTGTAGACTGAGCAGGTTAGGGAATTTGCCTGAGGGCACCCAGCTAGGAAGTGGAGGTTCAGTTTAGCCCCAGACAGGCCTAAGTGGGAGCCCTACTCTTTGAAGTGCTCCACATGGGAAGGCAGAATTTCTTCCTTTGTCAGATTTTAGTACATTACGGTAAGGAGGAACTGGTTTTGCACAGGGCTTTTTAAATACTAGGGACTCTCTGTTTTGGTGTAACATCTCTGTTCGTAGAGGTTTTATGCAGCTGCAGAGTCACTGCTTAGTGGAGTCCCTGCGTTGGGTTGGCGCCAGACTCAAATGTCCCTTTCACTTCTCATCCTTTGAATCATGCCATGTCCCGTGGAAACATCGTCCTGACCTAGTAGTTCTTGGTACCTCTGTGTGCAGTGTTCCACATAAGAAGTTGGTGTCACTGGTCGGTCCTTGCTGGTCTCTGGGTCATTTGGTCTCTTACGTGTCAGTTGTCAGGTGACCGGGAGGACTGGCTGATATTAGAAATAGAAACTTGAAGGAGCTAGGGGCAGATCTGAGGGAGGAAAGGACTCTTGGGGAAGGAAGGTTTGGAAAGGTTTTGGAACATGACCGTGTACCAGACACTGATTGTTTCCATGGAAACAAGGCAAATATAAGCAAGCTGTTCCCACAGTTCCTTGAAAATGAGGCTTTAGTACTGTGTAGCCCTACCAAGGGGAGGGAGGAATTCTGATTTGTGTCCTGTACTGTGTAGCCAGCACTTGGAAGATTCCTGCAGCTGTGTAAAGTGTGCCGAAATTGCCGGGGTTCTTCTCTCTGTTAGTGAACTGCTGGTTAATTTCAGCCCCTCTTCTGGTCACCCTTGTTTAGGACCGATCTGCCCACTTGCAAGTCTGCTCTCTGGTCCTTGCCAGCTGTTTGATCAGGGCTCTGGCTGTGTCTGATGGATGATGAGATCTTGTGCCATGGTCTGTTCCTTAGGCCCTGTGTGATGCAGTCTTGGATGGCCAGGCTGCTGTGGTGTCTGGGGGGGTGATTGCTTCTTGTCGCAGTTGTTCACATTCTTGGGAGCAAGAAGGAGAGAAACTAACGTAACCCTGAGGGAAGTGTGGGGCGGTCATACGTGCCGCTGTGTTTCCCAGGACAGAGCAGAAGTTTGCGGATCACATGAAGGAGAAAAGTGAGGCCAGCAGTGAGTTTGCAAAGAAGAAGTCGATCCTGGAGCAGAGGCAGTACCTGCCCATCTTTGCGGTGCAGCAGGAGCTTCTCACCATCATCAGGTAATGGCCCCGGGCCCCGTGGCCCAGTGAGGGGCTTCTAATGGGGACAGGAAGTATTTGTTTCCCCTAGTGGGTTGGCTTAGGTTCTGCCACATGAAGTACGATGACCTTACTTCCTTTAGTGCTTCAAGTTTAGCTTGGCTGTGTCCCAGACATTTCATGTGGTAGCTTTTTTTTTCCTTCCAGATTTATTTATTAATTATATATACAGCGTCTGCCTGCATGTATCCATGCAAGCCAGAAGAGGGCACCGAGTCTTATTACAGATGGTTGTGAGCCACCATGTGGTTGCTGGGAATTGAACTCAGGACCTCTGGAAGAACAGTCAGTGCTTTTGACTTCTGGTCCATCTCTCTGCCCTGTGATAGCTTCTTAAGAGGCTGGTTTTTGGTGAAATTCTCTCTGGTCAAGCATGCTTCTTGGAGAGTGAGGCTTTACCAGAGGCAGCAAGGCTTCTTAAGGCTTCTTAGGGAGTTTTCCTCAAGATTGGCTTTCCACTCAGGCTGCTCAGTGTTTTGCTTGCTCTTTCTTGTAGAGATAACAGCATTGTGATTGTGGTTGGGGAGACAGGGAGCGGCAAGACCACTCAGCTGACCCAGTACTTGCATGAAGATGGGTACACGGACTATGGGATGATCGGGTGTACCCAGCCCCGGCGTGTGGCTGCCATGTCAGTGGCCAAGAGAGTCAGTGAAGAGATGGGGGGAAACCTTGGTGAAGAGGTGAGTGGGCGTGAAGTCTGAGCCATGTAGCTTTTCCCTCATAGCTTCTGCCACTTGTGCTAGAGGCTGTGGGCTGCTTCAGCTGGACCCCGGTGTACAGGGGCTAACAGTGAGTAACAGCTACTCTCTGAGCCGTGTCTCCGACCCCCAGGTGGGTTACGCCATTCGTTTTGAAGACTGCACCTCTGAAAACACCTTGATCAAATACATGACTGACGGGATCCTGCTCCGGGAGTCCCTCCGGGAGGCTGACCTGGACCACTACAGTGCTATCATCATGGACGAGGCCCACGAACGGTCCCTCAACACCGACGTGCTCTTTGGGCTGCTCCGGGAGGTAAGGGCTGCGGGGTCTGTTCCTTCTTGTAGCTGAGGTGCTCAGGGCGAGTTCCTCTGAAGCGCCCATGTCACCTGGTCAGCCCTGCTGGCACCTTTCTGTTGATGTCGTAGTTCCAGCATTCAGTCTCTAGGATTGGTAAACCTAACGCACATTTGCCAGCTTTGGCTTCTGCTTTCCTTGTGGTAACAAGTTGAGACTGGACATCCCAAGCCCACAGGGAACCCTGTTGACCCCTTCTCTTAGGTTGTGGCTCGGCGTTCAGACCTGAAGCTCATCGTCACATCAGCTACTATGGATGCAGATAAATTTGCTGCCTTTTTTGGGAATGTACCCATTTTCCACATCCCTGGGCGTACCTTTCCTGTGGACATCCTCTTCAGCAAGGTACAGAGGCCTCTGTCCTTTGGCATGCTCTGGTGAAAAGGCAGCTGGAGGAGGTGGGTGCAGATTTGGGGAAGATGTAGTCAGTGCCATGAGGCGGATGGGGCAGCCTGCAGCTCCGGAGCTCAGGTGTACACAGACCTGCGCTCTGACGAAGGTTTTATGCCCTTGTTTCTGAAGTGAGGACCCGGGGAGATCCAGCTCTAACTGTAAGGGCCACGGCAGTCAGGCTCATCCTGAGGTTGGCGGCCCCAAGTCCAGAGCTGCAGCCCAGATGGGTGACAGAGCTGTGTGTCCTCTGGAGGCTGCTGGCCTCTGCTGCCATTGCACCCTGCTCACTGCCCTCTGCTGGTGTTGCAGACCCCACAGGAAGATTACGTGGAGGCTGCGGTGAAGCAGTCCTTGCAGGTCCACCTGTCTGGGGCCCCTGGGGACATCCTTATTTTCATGCCTGGCCAAGAGGACATTGAGGTGAGTGCTTAGGCCACCACTGGGGTAGACGGGTGGAACCCGTGCTTGAGAATGTGGGTCTCCAAGGTCCCATGATTTCTCCTGTGCCTTAGGTGACCTCTGACCAGATTGTGGAGCACCTGGAAGAGCTGGAGAACGCGCCTGCCTTGGCCGTGCTGCCCATCTACTCCCAGTTGCCTTCTGACCTCCAGGCCAAAATCTTCCAGAAGGTGTGATGGGGACCTTAGGTTTGGGTATCTCCTGGTGTCCCTTTCCTGCAAGAGCAGCTGGGAAGTGGGCTTTTCTTGGCTCTTCAGTCTTTCTCTCCCCATGTCCTCATTGGCCCTAGGCTCCAGATGGCGTCCGGAAGTGTATTGTTGCTACCAACATTGCTGAGACGTCTCTAACTGTTGATGGCATCATGTTTGTTATCGACTCTGGCTACTGCAAGTTAAAGGTAAGGGATGGTGCAGGAGGCAGGATGCTGGGGCTTCACCCAGAGGCTCTCAATCAGGCCCTGGTCCTCTCTGTCAGGTACAGAGAAGAGAGTGGCAGAGGTGTTAGGTTACTATTTAGTGAACACTGATCTTGTCATGTGTTTGGTTCAGCTAATCCTTGTGGTAACTTGATGGTATAGATAATTGAAGTAACTCTATAGTGGTCACAGAGCTGATATTGATGGAGAAACCTATGAGGCTTTGCTGAGTCTCCTGGCTCTAACACAACGATCACTTGAGTTACTAAGACACTTCTCTGTGATGAGTACTAACTGGGTTTGCCTTTGTCTCGGGGCTGCTTTTCTTTTGCCTCACTCTGTCCTGAATCAGTTCTTTCGTGTCCCCTACTAGGTCTTCAACCCCAGGATTGGGATGGATGCTCTGCAGATTTACCCCATTAGCCAGGCCAACGCCAACCAGAGGTCAGGGAGAGCTGGCAGGACGGGCCCAGGTCAGTGTTTCAGGTAGGAGCCCTGTGCTAGCCTGCTCCCCAGGGCAGTGCTGGGACTACAGACCAGACCCCAGGCAGGGCCTTCTCTGGGTCTGGCCCTCCTTCCAGCTGAGGCTGGTGCTGCTGAGGTCTGCCACTTGGTGGCGCTGATGAGTGGAAGTAGTAGTCTTTCCAGGGATTTCTGTGCTCTGAAGCAGTTCTGTAGGAAGGGACCTGCAGTGAGCGCAGGCCACCCTCCTGAAGGTGGGTCTGAGTAAATGGTGATGCTTTTGTACTAGCCCGATTATTTTTCTTCCTCTGTTTTTATGGCTAGAAAAAAATAATGCATCAGAAATTCAGCAAATACATACAGATGTTAAGAGGGTAAAACCTTGCTGTAATTCTAGTCCTAGGCATTGGCTCCCACAAAGATATAGGAAGCTCTAGCAGAAGGGTCAAGGTTAGAAGACAAGGGTTGAGCAGAAAGAAGTGGGTGATTGAGAGAAATGGTTGGGGCAGGTCCCTGCTTGTAGGGTTTTTGCTGTTGGGATGACACTCTTGAATGGTTTCTTCCGACATTCTGCGGGGTGGTTCCTGAGTGTAGCTAGTCCATGTGAGAGGCTGGCAGGCCAGCACAGGGCAGGTGCAGCCCAGTCATTGGCTTCTCCCTGGCAGACTCTACACACAGAGTGCTTACAAGAACGAGCTCCTGACCACCACCGTGCCTGAGATCCAGAGGACCAACCTCGCCAATGTGGTGCTGCTGCTCAAGTCCCTGGGGGTGCAGGACCTGCTGCAGTTCCACTTCATGGACCCACCCCCTGAGGACAACATGCTCAACTCCATGTACCAGCTTTGGATCCTGGGGGCCCTGGATAACACGGGTGCGTGGCCACAAGCTGCTGGCACCTCAAGGGACTGGCAGATTTATTCCCTTTCATCTGCTGTTCACCGCATTTCTGGCTTTGCTTTCCGCTCTCAGGTGGGCTCACTTCCACGGGGCGGCTGATGGTGGAGTTCCCACTGGACCCAGCTCTCTCCAAGATGCTCATCGTGTCTTGTGACATGGGCTGCAGCTCTGAGATCCTGCTCATTGTCTCCATGCTTTCGGTCCCTGCCATCTTCTACAGACCCAAGGTAGGAGGGCGGTGCCAGCTTCTCTCTCCCCAGAGTGCCCGAGGGATCATTGGCAGGGATGTGGGTCTGTCCTCTGTGCTCCGGGCATGGAGAGTCTGCCTTTGCTGTCTTCTCATAGGGAGAAGTGGAGGAGGTGGGAGGGCTGGGTCAGTAATCCCCACAGTGTTTTAGAAATTTGCAAGACCATTTTTGATCTCATAGTGTGGTTCTGCCTGAGACCTAATGTTTTAGTTTATTTTAATATGTTATTTTCATTCTGTATTGTTAGGCATATTGACGTGTGGACAGGTCTAGTGTGGAAAATCTTCAGGATATGCCATATGGGTCTGGCCTCCCCATGTCTATATTTAAAGGTTCCTGTTTCTTTTCCTAGGGCAGAGAGGAGGAGAGCGACCAAATCCGGGAGAAGTTTGCTGTCCCTGAAAGTGATCACCTGACCTACCTGAACGTCTACTTGCAGTGGAAGAACAACAACTACTCCACCATCTGGTGCAATGACCACTTCATCCATGCCAAGGCCATGCGGAAGGTGGGGCGGCAGCCCGAGGGGTCGGGAGGAAGGGGTGACGCCGTGGAGGGGAAGGGCTCCATCCTGTCTTGCCTGTGTCCCGCTCTAGGTTCGGGAGGTCCGTGCTCAGCTCAAGGATATCATGGTGCAGCAGCGGATGAGCCTGGCCTCGTGTGGCACCGACTGGGACATTGTCAGAAAGTGTATCTGTGCTGCCTATTTCCACCAGGCAGCCAAGCTCAAGGTGAGCACCTGTGTGCATGCAGGCTGTGGATCTGGGCTTCCCCTAAGCTTGTGTCAAGACTGTGTTGGTGATGTGGCCACCTTTTTTCTCGTCTAGGGCATTGGGGAGTATGTGAACATCCGCACAGGGATGCCCTGCCACTTACACCCCACCAGCTCCCTCTTTGGAATGGGCTACACCCCCGACTACATTGTTTATCACGAGCTGGTCATGACCACCAAGGTGAGTCTCACCCAAGGAGTTTGATACTGGGGCCCACTGGCTGGAGCTAGGCCTTTGCAACCCTCTACTGCCTGTGTAGAGCCCTGGAGACTTGAGACACCTGTTTTTTTCTCTGCAGGGCCTTTCAAGCTGCGTTTCAGCTTGGGGTTCTTGTGGGAGTATTATCAGGTTAACTTGTAAGAGCATGGTGACCTCGGCTGTGCCAGAGGATTACCCCTGCTGGCTGCCGGCAAGAGTCCCTGCTCGTGCTAAGAGGGCCTTTCTGCGTGCCTGGGCTTTCCTGTTGGATGCTTGGGACTGCAGTTGGAGAAGGAATGACGATTCTGGTGTCTCTTACATTTTCCAGACTTACAGGGCTAGCAGGAGGACCCTTCTCTTGTGGCTCCTTTATCTTGAAATCACACTGGGAAGCACATGACTCCCTCGTGACCTCTACCTTGTTGCTCTTCTGCCCACAGGAGTACATGCAGTGCGTGACCGCTGTGGACGGAGAGTGGCTGGCGGAGCTTGGTCCAATGTTCTACAGTGTGAAGCAGGCTGGCAAATCTCGGCAGGTAAGCGTCCAGTGCTTCTAGGGAGGTGCTGTTTGCCTGAGGGAAAGATTTTCTTTCTGCCTGCTATAAAAGTCTTGTCATCCTTTGACCCCTTGCTTCTCTCCCCAGCTGTAAAAGCTGGGACCCAGCCAACCTCCCTTTCTGGTATTCTGCACTCCTCCAATTGGTTTGTTGGCTGGGTGGTTTTTACTTTTTAAACTTATTCAAAAGCTTCAGATACTCATAAAACTACACAAAATACTATAAAGAAATCACTGTAATTAGCTACATCTCTTTTTCTCTGTAATTGACATGTCTTTTTTTTTTTTTACCTACTTCCTCCTTATCCCTTTTCTTTCCAGAACACTTTAAAGTGTGCCTCCAGAGATGTTAGTTCATCCCTAAGTACTTAAGGATGAGTAGACTTAGTTCAGCGGCATCGCCTCTGGCCAGTGTCATTCCTAACAGTTAATCTTTAGTGTCACCCAAGTCTCCAGTTCCTAACCAGAGTTTCCTGTTTATCGGCAATAACATCTCACGATTGATTCACTTGAATTAGGATGGAGCATTGCAGGGGTGGTTATATACATTAATACCTTCGTTCTGATACGGAATCTGCTTTATCTTTTCATGACATGGATTTATTGGAGCAGTTGTCATCTGTCCCATAGAAGGTTTTGTAGTGTGCATCTGGCTGATCACTGCTTTTAGTGGGAGCTCACTTGTGGCTCCACCATGTGTACTTTGGTAGCTAAAGGCCTGTTAGTTCTGCTTCACCTGTGATGCTCAGATGCGTTTGTGGTCCTGGTTGTGTCAGCTTGCCTCTGTCATTTCCTCTACCCATGATTCCATCTCCAGGGTTTGGTGTCTACTAATGAACAACGCTTTAGTGTGTTATTTAGGAGTGCAAATGTGGCTCTGCTTTTGTATGCCCACTTTGTCACATAATTATCTCCACACGGGGACAAACACAGCTTCCTTTCTAGCCACAGGACAGTGTCTTCCTGATCTCTGTGGGCCTCCTGGCATGGTCGTTAACTCGATTAGAAGAACGTGTACTGGGCTGTGGTTGTAGTCAGTAGTAAACCACTGGCTTACACTCAGTCTTCAGTACTTCCAGGAGAAGAAAGAGAAACCTTCCTTGAGGTGGCCGTGGCAGTTGTTGGGGGTGGGGAGAAGGCTTAGTGGGTGAGAGTGTTTGCTGTACAAGCATGAGGACCAAAGTTCAAATCCCCAGCACTGTATAGAAAAAGCCATCCTGTCTATAACTCCATTATTGGGGGTCAGACAGGTCGGTCCTGGAGGCCCACCAGCCAGCTTAGCTGAAGGTTAGCCTTGATGAACTTGAGGCTCAGTGAGAGACCGTGTTTCAAGGGAATAACGTGGAGAGCAAGCAACAACCACCATCCTCCCTCTAGCTTGTGCATGAGTTTATCCAAATATATATGTGTACACACACACACGAAAAGAATGTCAGTACTTACTGGCTTGTGTGGAGAACTGGGGGGTGACTGGCTAAGACTGGACTATCCATCCAGTGTTGTGAATATTTGACAAAAAGTCCTGAGCTGTAGAAGGAAAGGTACACAGGCCTGGGTTCTTAGAGGTGGCCCCAAGCACAGATGCGGCCTCTGCAGCTGGTCCCTCTGTCTTTTCCTAGGAGAATCGTCGTCGGGCTAAAGAAGAAGCCTCTGCCATGGAGGAGGAGATGGCCCTGGCCGAGGAGCAGCTGCGTGCCCGGCGGCAGGAGCAGGAGAAGCGTAGCCCACTGGGCAGTGTTAGGTGAGGCTTGGCCTTAGGGAAGCATTCAGGGTCCCAGGCAGGTGCTAGGTCGGGTTTTAAGAGAAACTGTCAGTGTAAAGGGGAAATTGGTGCAGAAGTAGCTTTATGCTGGCTGGTCACCTGTAGAGGTAGTAGTTGGACAACTTGAAGGGACAACTTGGAATGTCCACTGTAGTTCTTGGTCATCAGCCTCTAGATTTAGGGCCCAAAGTGAGCTGGATTCTTTGGGGTGGATCCTACAGCCTTATTGTCAGGCAAGGGGAGTAAAAAAAAAAAAAAAAAAAAAATAGCAGACAGGTTGGGCAGTGGTGCACGCCTTTAATTCCAGCACTTAGGAGGGCAGAGTCAGGTGGATCTCTGTGAGCTTGAGGCTGGCCTTGTCTGCAGAGCTAGTTCCAGGACAAGCTCCAAAGCTACAGAGAAACTCTGTCTCGAAAAACCAGAAAAAACATATAAACAAAACCAAAAAAAAAAAAAAAAAAACCCAAAAATAGCAGGCAAAAGAGAGCCTTGTGCTGCTGTAATGCCTGGAGTTGGGGTGACCATGGCAACGAGGGCACTGGCCTGTCCTCACTTCACCCAGCAACAGCCAGTTTCCTCTTAATTATGGGGTTCCCATGGACTTGCTCTGTTTTCTGGAGAATTCTGGGACTAACTAAGGACAGAGTTCGGTAAATAGGTTTATTCCTGAAAGCAAACGAAATCAGCCAGAGGAGAGGTGTGTGGAAGGAGGGGTGAGTGGGTTCTAATGGGAAGACCCATTTGTCCTTGGGGCTGCTTTCCTGGCACTGGATTTGTGACAGTATGTCCTCACAGGTTGACAGGCACACGCCAGTGAAGTTTGGTGTTTATTTTAACTGAGTCCTAGGACATTGACACAGGTGGTTGAGTCATCGCATTGATGGTTGAACTCAGCCTCTGGTCCTCTCCCCACTCCACCCTCCGGGGCTTAGGCTGGTCAGAGCTTCAACTCTCAGCCCCTGACGGATCTTTTTGGCCAGGCATCTCCATCTTCCTCCAGGTGAACACAAACTATCAGGAGTGTTCTGAGGAACCTTTGTGAGTAGCAGAGATGCCCTGGCCACTTGCCTAATTCCTCCAGGAACTGGGTCAAGGACAAATGCAGGACTGGTGACCTTCTTATCTGGGGATCACAAAAGTAGTTTTCTAAAGATCCAATGTAAATGTTCCTTAATAGATGTCAGAGTGGAGCAACTTCCTTTTCTGTGCTCACTGGAGATGGGGAAGCAAGGGAGTAGAGTGTGTTATGGATGAGCTCCTTCAGCCTCAAAGCTGCTGTGCATTGGGTCAGAAACAGCAAGGCCTGAGTGGTCCTTCTGGGTCCCTGCCCAGAGAGAAGCATTGTTTCCTACCTCCTCTTTCTGTGTGTCCAGGTCCACGAAGATCTACACTCCAGGTCGGAAGGAGCAGGGGGAGCCCATGACACCTCGCCGCACACCAGCCCGCTTTGGACTGTGAGCTGAGGCTGTTGCAGGAGAGGCCGGCGGCCAGGTACTGAGCTCTAAGCTCTCCAGCCACAGTGCCCTACGGACACAGACACGGCTTTCATCTGTGTGTTCATCTAGTCTGGGGCAGCTCCTGCTGAGTCAGGCTTTGCCACTGGGAAGAGATGGTCCTGATGCAGGGCTGGGCAGGAACAGACTGCAGAGCCAATAAGCAGCTGCTTGAGCAGCAGGAGGTGGCTGGGCCATCACGTTCACAAAGCCTGTCCCTAGGACACTTGGCTTAAAGCGACTTGCTGGGACTGAATCTTTTTTAATCCTTGTGTAAAGTAGCAAGATAGAGGCAGAGGCACTTGTAATTTGGTTATCACCAGGGATTTGGAAATAAATATATTATTTGTAAAATGTGATTGCATTTTTAATTTCCTTTTTCTTTCTTTTTTTTTTTTTTTTTTTTTGGTTTTTCGAGACAGGGTTTCTCTGGTTTTGGAGCCTGTCCTGGAACTAGCTCTGTAGACCAGGCTGGTCTCGAACTCACAGAGATCCGCCTGCCTCTGCCTCCCAAGTGCTGGGATTAAAGGCATGTGCCACCATCGCCCGTTAATTTCCTTTTTCTTTCCCTGCTCAATAGGGACAGGAGAGGCAGATCCCTTGTCCTTCCCATCCTTGGGTAGATCTTTCTAGAACCTTAGCTCTGCTCTCTGTACATTTTGCTGATGGGGAAGCTTTCCTGGGGGCATGTGTACACATGTTCATGTGTTTATGTGCATACATGTGTGGTGTGCATGCCCATGGGCACATGTGAGGAGGCCAGAGATGTTCGCTATCTTATTTTTTCATAGATGCTGGGGATCTCAACCCATGTCTTCGTTCTCATGTGGTGAGCACTTCACTACCGAGCCACCTTCTTAGCCTCTAGGCAGAGATTCATAGAGGAGGTGTTGACTGAATGGGACCCAGCTTAGGTGTAGGGACTTGAGGGTGGCTCAGGGCATCCAGCACAGGACAGGCCATGCTCTGAATACCAGCTGTTTCTGAGGCTGGTAGGCAATGGTGAGGCCTTGCTGGCCTACTAAAGGGAAGGAGGGGAACAGGGTCCAGGTTTAGCCTTTCCAGGGTGGTGGTGGTGAGGGGGTGGCTTCTTTAAAGAGGGGCATGCTGTTTAGAGGCCCTCCTGCTTGCTTGGGAAATCTAGTCTTGGCCTGGGAGGGAGTCCAGAAAACGGCGGCTCAGTAGGGGATCCATTTACAGGCTCAAGTTCAGGATATACAGGGGTATAGGGAGAGTCTTAACTGTTAAGTTTTATGGCTGATAAGCGGAAACTGTGGGCACAAAACCCCTTATGTGCTCCTTTAGATGAGAGAAACAGAATATTATGAAAACTATGGGTCTGATGCAGCTTAATTTAAAAGTAAAGAATGCCCGGCCAAGGGCCCAGGTGCCGCAAGCAGCGTAGATAGCAGCCTGTTCCCGGAGGTCTGCCTGGCTATATTCTCAGTGCAGGGTTTCCCACATATAAAATATGGTCTATGAATAGATGTAATTAGTAGTCAGTTCTCTCCATTTCCCTTACTGAGGCAGGGTCTCTCTTGTCCTGCCATGCTGTGTGTTCCAGGCTGGTCCCTGAGCTTCCTGGTGAGCCTTTGTCTGCCTTCGATCATGCTGTAGGCATGCTGGGATTCCATGTGGCTGCCACCACATCCAGGAATGGAATTCAGGTATCCAGGTTTGCTCAGCAAGCACTGTAACCTGCTCTGTAAGTTGCTGTTCGGTTGCTGTGACTAAAATACCATTTACCAAGGCAACGTCAAGAAGAGTTTGTTTGAGGGATCGGAGACCGTCATAGGCGGAAGTATAGCAGCACGTGGTAGGCATGGTGGCGGGAGCAGGAAGTTGAGGTCATGTCTTTAAATGTAAGCAGGAAGTAGAACAAGCAGGAAGTGGGATAAGGTTATTAATTCTCAGAGCCCACCCCAAGTGACACACTTTCTCCAGCAAGGCGGCACTTCGTAGACTTCTCCAGACAGTGCCAGCAACCAGGGACAGATTGTTCAAATATCTGGGCCCATGGGGGACATTTTTATTTGAACTGCTACACCTGCTGAGCCTTCCTGCCAGCTCCCCGCTCTAATCTGGGTATCTTATTTCTTTTTCCCATCTAAGCACTCTGGCTCCAGTTACTAGAACTGTGTTAAATACAAGAGGCACAAGTGGGCATCCTTGTTCTCAATCTCAGAGAAAACCCTTAGCTTTGACCGCCAAGCTGTGGGTTTACAAAATCTATTTCCGCAACCATTTCTTTTCCGTAGCAGATCCTAAGTGGTTTTGTAGAGACTGACTTCGTTGGTTATTTCTTAAGGAACATTTAGCGGCCCTGTCTTTCTCCGGCATTCTCTAAGTCTCTTCTCTCTGCCTAGACAGATCTTCCGCCTGCCTGAGCTTTCACAGCAAGGTGACTGGGTACAATAGTAAAAATGTTTCCGTCTCCTTGCTTCCCACAATGCTCCCCTGATTTGATCTGATATAATCACCCCCGCAGAGAGTGAGAGACGGCTTTGAGTAACTATGCGACATTCACAGTATCCAGAGGTTGCAATTTTGACTGACGTATATGAACTCCCTTCTTGAAATATGGAGATAGGCCCATCTTTTTAGTAGACTGGACTGTGGACTTTCACGTGTTACCAACCTGATATCAAGCTATTCTTTTTTCTTTTCTTTTTTTTTTTTTTTTTTGGTTTTTCACAGAGATCTGCCTGCCTCTGCCTACTCAGTGCTGGGATTAAAGGCGTGCGCCACCACTGCCCAGCTGATACCAAGCTATTCTAAGCCCCAAGTTGGGGACAAAGTCAGAAGACCTTTAGCAGATGGACATCAAACACCACAAGAGATGTTTCCAGAGCTTTTCAATACCCGTTTCTCTCTGCACACAGGAGTTTAACCCTCCTGCATCCCGGCGAGGCCTGAGTAGTGCGTTTTCTTGGCCTTGGTTTGGCCGAGAGGGAGGCAAGAGTATCTGAGAGCCACTGCCTGCCAGTGTGCCTCTTCCCTCTTCCCACCTTCTCAGAAGGGCAAGCTCTTCCCTGTCTTCCTCTTATTTTACCCTGGTACCTATTTGTCTCTATTTCCTATAGACTGAAATATAAATTCCAGACATGTGCTCCGCTTAACAAAATCCTACCACAATAAAGTGGTTTAGCTGTCCTTGGAGTTTGTTATAATGGAATTTTCCTTGTATTGCTCTGGCTAGGGAGAAAAGTAAACTTGTTAAAAGGAGGAATGTAATATGGCAGCCAGGAGGAAGCAGATGGTGTGCCCGCCCTTCCCCACTTGGAAAAACACATCACTTATTTCTCGCACTTTCTTTTGGGTCCTAGCATTGCTTTCCTTTTTGGGGGAAATAAAAGGTTTCTAGATTTTTTTTTTTAATTCCAGACAGACATTAAAGTGGGGGGCTAATTCCTTCTTGTTGGTTTAAAAACCTAGTCCAAGTAACCCAAAGGCTGGCTTTGCAACCCTTTCTCCTACAGAAGTGAAGGGACCAGAACGTTTAGGCATCTGGTGAACACAGGCACAAGCAGGTTGCTGGGGATGGGCTGTGCAGAGACACCAGGAGCTCATGGAAGTTGTGTGGTCTGGGTCTTTATTTCAGAGTCTGGGCCTGGAGGTGGGAGTGGGGTATCCGAACTCACTCCACTGCAGGAAGTAGACAAACTCAGTAAAGCAATAATAATGTCTTGTAAACCATACAGGGGCTTCGATGGATGACTGTAGGAGCTGATACTGGTCAAGAAGGAGGGGCAGGAACTCGATGTCCTCTGCAAATGTGTAGGGATGGGGCTGAGGGCGAGTAGCCCAGTCTAGCAGTAGGAGGAGCCTGGGGGAACAGGGAAGAAACGAAAGCTTTAGTTTGAGGAGAAACGAACAAGTGACTTCTTGAGGACCAACATCATGGCTGGACCAGTGTCATGGCCAGATAGCTCTGTTGTAGGGTGACAGCCCCCTTCTGAGGTTTTGTGGAATAAAGAGGTGGTAGGAACAGTAGGCATAGGTCTGGACTGAGTGGAGGGCTGGGATACTCAGTCTGTGGGGTGTCTAGAAGGAAGAAGTCTATTTCTCCCTCCCTCTTTTCCTTTCACCCCGCAATGGGACTGAGTCAGGAGGAGACAGATCTGTGATGTGAGGTACTGGGGTATCACCAAAATTCTCAGATCTGAGGGATGGTAATTTGTCTCCTTCATCTACAGGTGTGGAAGGAATGGTCACTGTGAACGAAGGTCTCTAGTAATATTTTTCCTGCATGAATTCTAATCCAGTGTATCTTTGGAGAATGATGTCACAATATTGCTGTTTTGGTTTAGGGGTCAAAGGAGACATCACAGCAGCAGAAAGCAAGGGGCACACGTACCTGAGCAGTGGGGCGCCCCGATGTACTTGGTGATGTCCGTTTTCGGCGTCACGTCCTGGGCTATTCCTCTCCAGCCCAGTGGGTTGCAAATTTTCCCCTTTTGGGAGGGTTCCAGTTTGCAGGGGCCGAGGGCTTTGGCACAGATCCTCGCATTTCCGGTCTTTAACTTCTTCTCTTCTATTTCATTCTTCAGCTTTTTGTTTTCCTGCTGCAGGTGGACCATTACATTGTGGAGCTGGCTGTGGGAAGGAGAGGAACGTGAGGAGGGCAGGTGGCTGTTTGTCTGTTTGCAGTGCTTGGCTCCTTGCTGGAAAGAACCCAGAGGGTGCCACAGGAGAGGGCTAAGGAGGGTTCTCACATTTATCCTGTGCAAATGGAGGCCCATCTGAGTCCCATGGAAGCAGCTCAGGCCTGGGGGTGAGGAAGACCTAGGAAGAGGGCCCACTCTGTCCGTTCTGGGCCTTTGTCTACGTTTTTTGATGGGGACAATTAAACCCGCCTTGTCTGGGGTTCATGGAAGGATTCAGTTTGATAAATGATGGAAATCTGATAGACAAACCAGAAGGCTGATCTGGGAAGTTCTGACTGTGTATGCTCATAGCTTTGTCTGGGAAATGCGTTCAGCCGAAGCTAGCGCCCTACTTCTCTCTGCTCCCCTTTCTGAAGAGTAGCGAGTACAGGGTTCCTACCTCTGTAGAGAACATGGCCAAATTTCTTCTTCCCATTTTTCAGGTGAGTTGGTGGAGGCAGGGGTATAGGGCAGAGGAAAGATAATTTAGCATCTTCCATGCCTCAATAGGTGGCAACTATTATCAACCTATGGATTTCTCCTAACTAGTCTTGAGAGCAGCGGATGATGGAAGACTATGGGGACAGGGGAAGACACCCAGCCTCCCGGACCATTTCTCTCCTCCTACAAATGCCTCTGTCACCACAGGGAGACCCTGGCTTGATGCTTCAACTTAGAATATTTTTGGCTTCATAACATATACATTCAATCGGAAACTGTACTTTGAATTTGGACTTTTTTTTCTCAGACAGGCAAGATGTAGCCTAGGCTTCTTGGGAGATGCTGGGAAGTGTTCATGGCTTCAGCTTCCAGTTAGCCACAGCCATTGCTCTACAGGCTACCATGGGACTAAGCTGCTACAGGCCGTAAATTATGAGCAGTAAATTCACGCTTGGCCGGATAATATTTCCAACTTACAATGGATTTGTCCAGACACGGCCTCACCTTAAGTCAAGGAGAGCCTGCATTCTCAGCTCATGAGGTCTCAGGAAGATTAAATAAGTCAATGTGTGCAGAACACTTAGAACTCTGCTTCCCACATGCTGAATAACACATATTAGTTGAGCTAATGTTATATTTATTATTAAAAGATGGTTTTCCTCAGATAAGACCAAGGAAGTTCAAGAATGAGCATCTGGTGAGATGGCTCTTTCTGGCACTTGGTAAAATATAAGGAAAAGCCTGGAGTTACCTGTTACTTTATAATTTTTTTGGCCATCCTAGGGATTGAGCCTAGGGCCTTACTCAAACCATGTGAGTATTCCACCACTGGACCATATCCCTAACCTTTTTCTTCCAATTTACATTCTTTGAGACAGGGTCTCATCAAATTGCCCAGGCTGGCCTTGAACTAGATCTATAGCCCAGGCAGGCCTTGAACTTATGGTGGTCTGTGCTACTGGGTATGGGCTTTCAAGGTTATGACAACCATTTTTTTAAAATTATTTTCATAGAATGTTTTTTTCCATTAGAAAGAATCATGGTCCATTTTTGGAAATCATGTGACGGGTTGGATCCTCAGCCTCTTCTGGTCACATCCTTTACCCACTTTCTCTGGAGATCCGGCCTCTTCCCTGGGGGTCCCCCAGTCCACGTGCCTCTGGGCTGGAGGCCAGGTCTGCTATGGCCTCCATTCCCTGGCTCTCTGTCCCTCTCTGTGTCAGCGTATCTTCCGTCTTGTACATCCCGCACAGCCCAGCCTACTCTGGGTCTGGGTTTCTTGTTCTCCACGTGACAGTTCTGTTCTGTCCTTCAACTCCTGATCCAGCGTATGGTCAAAGCCCAGGGCAGAGCTGGCTCCTGGGAGCCACACCTGGATGCCAGGCGTGCAGAGACACTGACATCCTCAGTCTTCTCAGCAGAATTTGAGGTGACGGCTGCTTGGCCAATGCTATCACAAGCAAGCCCTCTCCAGACCCTCCTAGAATGCCAAACTTGGCAGGTTCTGTGCCCCTGGAAAAAGCTTGGGGAAACACCGTCCTAGGCCCTGGCTAAAAGATTCTGCCTTTGGATAGCTCTTTCTTCTCCTCTGTTCTCTGACTTCCTGTAGTCCCAGGCCTCACTCTCAGTGGGCAGACCTTTGCCCAGGTGGTGAAGCGGGATCACGAGGGAGAGTGGAGTTCTTGAGGACAGGAACCCCAGGTTCTTGGGGACCAGGTGAAGCAGAGGAACCCTTAACCTGGACTTCCCACCCCGAACTGTTCCACAGAGAGCCATGGTTTCCGTGCTCCTTCATTCACGGACCTCAGCTATAGCCGCTTAGTCCCTACAGCCTGCCGGCCTGCCAGCCTGTGCCCACTCCTGTCTCAATGCTCTCGGCCTCTGAAA
The DNA here is from genome assembly GCF_014885135.2 of Alexandromys fortis. Classification (NCBI taxonomy): domain Eukaryota; kingdom Metazoa; phylum Chordata; class Mammalia; order Rodentia; family Cricetidae; genus Alexandromys; species Alexandromys fortis. The sequence goes on from NW_026067927.1 coordinate 16,528,116, forward strand.
ACCACAGGTGCGTGGGGGAAGGAGGTGGGAGGTTTCGTCCCCTCACTGGGGGGCTGTTGAGGGAGAGAATGATGGTCCAGCACAGTCATGTGACATACCAGTGATGCATAGGAACTGATTCAGGTCTCAGGGTCCTTCCAGATCGTTCTGTTGTTCTAGGGGCTAGTCCCCATACAGAATGTAAGTCGGCCGGGGGTGGTCCCAAGAGGCAACAACGCAGGGAGGACAACTTACTCCTTTTCTCCGGTCAGCTTGGCGATGTATTTCACCTGTTCTCGTAGCTTGTTCCCCAGTTTCTCATTGGCAATCCTGTAACAAAACACACAGGGAAAGAATGGCTCTTCCCTAGATGGGTGAGAAGTTGACCGATGGGCACCGGTCCTTCTCAGCAAGGGTTTCTGCTTGTTTCTTGGCCCTCATCACTTTGTCCCTGAGCCTTGTGAGTCCTTGTCAGCTGAAGACTCCCATTCAGACGATTTCAAAGGAATGGGTTCAAGGCATCCACGCGAAGATGGATCCCAGCTTGGGTCGAGGAAGCGTATAGCTCAGCAAAGTACGCCTTGCTTCTGATGTGGCTCTGCCCGTGTGTGGCAGGCTTTGCAAACCTGCCTGGAGGGGTGTGACCCCTCTGATTCCCAACCCTTGTGTGTGGTGAGTTCTTGGGCAGGCACGCATGGTTTAGTCACTGTGGTTCTCAGTTCAGCCTGGCCTGGGGACCCGCCCTACTGTTGTGGGTGACACTCACTTCTGCTCCTTTGCCCACTGCTCCATGTTGCACATAATCTGGTCATTGTCCCAGTGGAGCCTGCAGGCGTCTTTGATTGTCCTCGGGGGCAGGCAGCATGGCTTTGCATACAAGAAGAAAATGAGACGGGATGGGGACACCCACGGCTACCTCCCTCCCCGAAATCTGGATTTTTCTTTCTGAGAGAAAAAATAAAATCAACTCTGCTGCCCAATTTGAGGACAGAGTTGCCACGTGCAGGACCTTCCTTCCACACAGCGGTGACACGCCTGAGGGGCGCCATTCATCACAGACACAGTAGACCCGTACGCTCACCTTGGCGGTTCTCAGACTAATGGCAGCGAAGTGACTTGTTTTAAAACAGTATTCTGAGCTGATGTCACCACAAAGGGAGGAATTGAGGGGAAAATGAGATGCTTTTTAATTTGAACAAGGGCCCTGTGGCTACCCTAAGATGTCTCAAGCCTTCATGGCATGAATGGCACTTCTTGGGATGCTGGAAGTGGGGGCATATCTCAAAGACTGCTTCACACGTTGGATGACAAAACCTGGCAGGATGTGCCCAGGAGAGGAGGGCTAGGGCTTGTGAGTGGCAGCTGAGGGACCTGACTAAGTCTTGCTGGTAATATCTATTACCAAAACCACAGGAAAATAGGTGAGTTGAGAGGTAGCTGGAAGTATCCTGATTCTGCTTCCTGCAGAATTGTGTGTGTGTGTGTGTGTGTGTGTGTGTCTTGTTCCTGGCATCCCCAACAACTCCCCAGTCTTGAGGGGTGGAAAGCAAGTGACAGAGTCCAAACAGTGCCCACCTCCTTCTCATCCGCAAGGAGGTTCTCTTTCAGGGTGGCCATTTCTTCCTGGAATTCCCGGAGCTGCGTCTCCTTAGCGGCCAGCATTTTGAGGTCACTCTGATGCTGCTTCTGCCACTGCAACACCTGGTTGCTCATCTCTTCCAGTTTCTTATCAAAGGTGTTTACCTGCCCCGGGAGTGCAAAGTGAGGGAGTGGGCAGGGGCGGGCCCAGGCAAGGTGGAGGGTACCCTCTCCACTGGAAGTGTGGTTTGGAGTGTCTGTGCCTTTTATTTCCAGTGACCAGCAGAGGGCGCCCCTGCTCCGACCTTCTGGCCTGCCTGTCATTCCAGAAGCAGGTGGAGTGAACCTCTTAGCCAAAGGGTATGGTTGGGCGCTAAATAATTCTGCGTGCCAAAGGTGACCTTGTGGACCTCTAAGAGGAAGACAGCCTGAGCCCCCAGCCTCTCACCTCTAGCTCACTCTGCTGGTGGAAGCCCTGTAGCTTTTTTAACTCCACGTTGAGCTTTTTCATCCTTTCCTCATAAGCCATGATTTCATCTTCCAGCTGTGCCTTCCTCTCTTGGGCCTGTTGCAAGTTGCGCTGCAGGCTCTTTGTCTCGGAGGTCGCTTGAGTGAGCTTCCGGCAAAGACAGAGTGCATTAGAATGGCCACCAGGGCCCTTGACCTTCTCTGCCAAGTCTTTAGTGCAGAAGGTTCCAGGCCCTCCCCCTCCTCTGCCCACGATGGTGCTGGTGTTCCAAAGGGGTGGGGGGAGACAGAGGTTGGCTTTCTGTGCCACCCTCCTGGGTTTTTATTCCCTTCTTCCAGTTCCTTTCTTTCTACATGTATCCACTGATCTACAGAGGATGCATGGATTTCCCTGACAACTCAGGCTTTGGGACAAACCCTGTCCCTGAATCACTCATGAGTGGGAAGATTTGTTAGACAATGCCGTCTCTGCCACCTCACAACCAATACAAGGGCAGCAGCATACAAAGCAAAGAGGAAGGAGGTCTTCATTGTGCAGACACCCCTATCTAGGCAAGGGTTGAGAAGCCCTGAGGATTGTCAGTCTTGTAAGGAATTGGCTTCTGCCCACTCAGAGTCCCTGAATTTCTTGGACTACTTCCTGGGTGAAGAGTGGGTGTGGCCTCACCTTCTCCAGGGCTTGTGTCAGGTCGTCTTGGCAGACACCCGACTTCCGCAAAACCTCTTCGTAGGTTTCTTTGCTGACCATGTTCTGGAGGTAGTTCTTCTCTTTCTGGATGGCTGCGTCCAGCTGTGTCTGCAGAATCATGATGGAGTCTTTCTGGCGGGCTATCTTTAGGGAACAAGAGCATCACTGTCAAGGCTGTTCCCGGCCACAGATGTGTGACTGCAGGAAGTAGACAAGAGCTGGGCTCTGCCGTAAGCGCCTGGGTATCTGTGTTCATGCTCATATCTTCATCTCACTGTGAGGAAATGCAAGCTCTTCCTGAGCTTCCCTGTATCTCTCCAGCCATGTCTCGCTTTCTGGGTACCATGTCTCCAATAGAAGCAGAACTGGGACATACTAACTTCACGGAATATGTTTCACAGATACAAAGATGTCAGTCTGGGCCAGGGAGGTAGCCTAGTCCTCCCTGTGAGGACTTGAGTTAGGTTCCTAGAACCTACTTAAGAAAGGTGAGTTTTGGGGCTGGAGAGATGGCTCAGTGGTTAAGAGTACTGGCTGCTCTTTCGGGAGACCTGGGTTCAATTCCCATTACTCACATGGTCCTCTATAACCATCTGTAACTCCAGTCCTGGGAGATCTGATATCCTCTCCTGGCCTCCACAGGCATTGCATACATGTGGTACATAGACATACATGTAGGTAAACCATACATACATATACATAGGCTTAAAAAAAAGATGCTGGGCATGGCAGTGTGCTCTTACAATTAACCCCAGTGCCAGAGAGGTAGAGACAGGTGCATCTCCGGGACGCAAAGCAGACTAGCCCTTTTGGTGATCTTTAAACCACTGGGGGACCCTGTCTCAGAAAGAGAACTAGAGACAGACGACCCCTGAGGAGTAGAGCTGAAAGCTGTCCTTTGGTCTCCACATGCATGCATCCCCACGTCCACGGACACATGTGTGCACCAGTACACACTCTAGAACCAACACCAGGCTGATGGATACGATACAGCATTGTAGAGTACTGATGGTACTGGCTTCCGCCCTCCGCGATCCCGAAAGCGAGCGCTCTCTGTGATAATCAGCTCCGAATATTGGCTGAGACCCTGACTCATGCTATGATCACGCAATGATTATCAGCTGCTTGCATATGCGTGGACCTGTGGGCAGTGCCCACCTGGCAATTCGGGGTTGGCGGCCCGTGCCTTTTTAAGGGCTGGGAGAGGTTTGCCCTGAGAGAGAGAGAAAAAGAGAGGCAGGAAGAGCTCCGGTGTCGCCTCATCCTTGCCCCCGGTTGAGGTGGGCGTGACACAGCATGTCTCTGACCCAGCCCTGTGTGCGGTCTACAGAGGAAGTCACCTCTTCCTCCTGTTGCTGTCCCCTCGGGCACAACACACAGCAGCCACACAACAGTCATAGAAGAAATGTTAAGTCAGTGGTGGAATGTAAAGTTACATTGTCTGTTTAGAGATTCAAATATTGTGTGGTTCAAGGGGCTCTGCTGCACTCAACTCAGGCAGCAGTGTGTTTAAAACAACTCTGCGTCTTAGCCTCGGCAGTGAGCGTACAGGGTGGTTAAAGGCAGTGGAGATGCGGTCACAAATCCGGCTTGAGGTCCAGGTTCTGTCATTTATTTCTCGGGCCTCGGGCCTTTCTCCACAGACCGGGAACCTCTGAGGTTCTTTCACACGGTGTTGGCGATGGCCAGATGAGATGGTGCCTGTGGAGAGGCTTTGCGCTGGGCGCCTGAGTATGGTTGGGAATCATTAAGAGTAAAGTGAGGGGGCTGGAGAGATGGCTCAGAGGTTAAGAGCATGGGCTGCTCTTCCAGAGGTCCTGAGTTCAATTCCCAGCAACCACATGGTAGCTCACAACCATCTGTACTGAGATCTGGTGCCCTCCTCTGGCGTGCGGGCATACATCGAGGCAGAATGTTGTATACATAATAAATAAATAAATCTTAAAAAAAAAAAAAGAGTAAAGTGAGGCTTCTCCTTGTAGATCTGAAGCCTGGGACAGAGATCTGTTTCTAAGTCTGGAAGCGGAAGGATAACCTTCAGAATGTGTGGCCTCTGAGCCATCCTCGATTCCTTGCTTCTGCTCACAGTCAGTACTTCAGCCAGTCTTCCCCAGAGACAACCTAATAGCCTGCACATCCTCCCAACTGGTCTCCTCACATCTACGCTTACCCCTCCCCCGGCCCATGTCCACACACTAGTCAGAGTCTCATGTGTCTTGTCTCTGAGGAAATTCTGTCAGTAGCCTTTCATTGTTCTTTAAATCCAACTCAATTTTAACAGAGGCTGTGAAGTCTTCCTCTACTTATCTCTCCAGCCTTATCCTATACCAATGGTTTTTATCAATAGATTCCAGTGGCACTGGTTTGATTTCACTCCCGAGATTACTTTAAGGATGTATTTAACAGAGAGGTACATGATACACAACCAGGACTCAAACTAGAAACACAGAGATGAGCCAAAATTGTGATTACGTTTACCATTGTATTAAGGAGAAAGATGGCACTATTATTTTAACAGAAAAAAAAAAAAACCCTAGGCACCTGTCGGAATTCAACACCCTGTACTGAACTGACAAACCTCTTAGTACCTGAGAAACTGAAGGAACTAGAGATAGAGGTAGCAAGAAGCCCAGAGGGCACATTGTGCTGAAGCAGATGCATAACATTAACAGTAAAGAACAAGATATGTACTACCGCAGCTGTCCAATCTCATACTGGAGATACTGTCCAACGTGACAAGGCAAGAAAAATAAAACAAGACTAGATATTACAAAGAAATGTTTAGGAACCTTGTTATTTACAAATGACTTATCTACTAAAAGTAACTCATAGACTCCAGGAGTTTGAGGATAGCCTGCACTCTATAGTGAGACCCTGACTCAAAGTTCACAAGCCCAGCATGTAAAAGGCCTGGGGCTTGATCCCTAACACTGCATACACACACATACACAAACACACACTTTGTGAAAATAAACTGAGACTATTACAACTTAGAAGTAAAATTACTAAGATATTCAAACACAAAATTAATAGATTCAAATGGATGAGGTTCTGCACTAATATTAAAAATAATAAAATACAGTGGGAATGTGATATAATCAAATAAATGGGAAAGTCTTCTATCTATTTCTTTTATCTTCAAATAGCAAAAAATTGAAAATAAAATATGGAATATTGGCTAAAGGAAGCACATGTTCAGAAGCAAACCTCAGCTTTTTTCTAATAGCTATTTCAATTGATTCAGTGTGTATGGGAAATGCTTTTTAAAAAGTTGAACATTAAGAAGTTGAATATATTTACACTCTAAAAAAAAAAAAACAAAAAAAAACCCAAATCCTTCTTACTATCTGGGCAAAGGAATTCCAGTATTGGTGCTCTTGCTTCCAAATCTACATGGCTAATTTCTGCCACCAGGCTCATACAGAACACTTAACAGCGTTTCTTCAGTGGATGGAGGGCTCTCAGGGAGCGGAATGACTGAGACCTCACGGTTCGCCACTCCAGGGGACAAAACTCCGAGAAGGCCAGTACTCGAGACTGTGCCGTCTGAACTTAAAAGTACAAAGTCGTTAGTTCCTCAGCTCTCAGTGGCAAGATGTGCCCAGTGGTCAGCTCAGAGTTGTCATTTTTCTGCCGCCACAGCGGCCCAGAGTGCTGTTGGGAAAGCTCATCTTAAGCTTTGAATAGTCATAGGATTTCAGATCTTTTTGTATTATGAAAGATTAAGGGGTGCCTGGGTTTCCATTTGTAGCTCAAGAGACTTGTCTTCTAAGCACTATATATATATATTTTTTCTTGTCCAGAAAGGTATACTATATTCCACTGGGGAAAGCATCACGGTTTGTGCTGGAAAAAAAGGACAGGCTTCAGAGTTGGATGATCCAGGTTCAAACACTGGTTCGTCCTGCCGCTTACTAATTAGTGGCCCTGGGATTCGGCCTTTCTTCCCTTTGTAAATGGGGATCACAGTGCCGTATACTTTGTTAAGAGGAAAGCAGAAGGCAGGTATGTAAAGAGAATGGCTGAATTCAAGAGCGGTTCCTAGAATGTCCCAGCCCCGTGACTTTCACTTGCATAATGATGGACCGAAATGACCCTCGCCTAGCACCTTCTGTGACTTGCAATTAGTTTTGAGAATATTCCCTCTCAAGTGGCTCCAAACAATTAATCCACTCAGTTCTTTGTCTAATTTCTAATGCGGAACATTCCAGGAGTTTGGGGTGGGGGCTCCCCCAGTACGAAATGAAACCTGTTACTTAAGAAAGAAAAAGTTTTCCCCCTCAGGGTCTGCAGCCATCTCCCACCCATTACGGGACAGAGACGAGCTGCAGGGCCTCAGGCGAGCACAGGCAGCCAAGCCCGAGATGCGAAGTCAGGGTCCTTCTTTGGGGTTGCCGTCTACTCACCTCTACGTTGAGCTCCTGGATGACTTTCTGGGAGTTGTTGTATTTGTTGATGGTGGACTCCAGGTGTGAGGAACAGGAACTGAGCTCCGTCTGCAGATTCTCCTTCTCTTCCTCCAGCTTCCTCACCTGCTCTTTGGCCTGCTCTCCCATTAAACAGTGAAGCCCGCCCCCACCGCCAGAGCAGGGGGTTAACTTGAGCCTCCTGTCCTTCCTGCCTCTCCCTCCTCCTCCTCCTCCTCCTCCTCCTCCTCCTCCTCCTCCTCCTCTTCCTCCTCCTCAGGCCTCTTCACCCTCCCCCCTGTTGTCTCCCTTCCCTCCCTCCTCTCCTGAGCCCCCAGGCTGCCTTTCACCTCCTCAGCTCCAGGTTCACAGCCTGTGCTCTCCAGGTCCCACCCTCTCACCATCTTTTCTTTCTTTTTTGCTTCCTGTCGCAGAGCCTCAATTTCTCCCTCCAGGGCCTTTTCCTGTTCCTTGCTCCTTTTCAGTTGTTCCCGTTTCTCCTCCAGCAACCCTTTTATCTCCTGAAGTTCCTCTTCCAGCTTGTTTTTGGTGTTTGTTAGCTCTCTTTGCTGAGGGGGGGAGGAAAAAGGCCAAGCTGCAAGACAATCCTACCCTGCTATACGTGGGAAAAGAAATCCAGACAGTTCTACCCAGGAAGGGTGGAAACAAACGTGAGGGTTATTTCTTAGCACCCCCACCCCCCAACACACTCGGTGGGAATGTTTGCTCTAATACTCTGTTTAATTCTTTAACTAAACCAATGTATGGACCCAGTTCCTATAATGTTGACTTTCTTGCCCTCTAGGCCAACTCTTTACATAAAAACCTCTTGGAATAAAGTAAATCTTAGAAGAACACTACAGGAATACGTGAGAGATCAAAGACTGTCAACGGATGGACAAGGATGGCCTGTCGGTCTTCAGAAGAAGAGCAGTAGAGGCTGGGGACACAGGTCAGTGGGCAAGCATTGACTGCAAACAAACACATGAATGAACCAACAGCGGTTTGAAGGTGAATGTTCCTCATAGGCTCCTACATTTGAACACCTCGTCCCCAGTAGTTGGCACTGTTTGGGGTGGGGTGGAGGTTAGGAGGTGTTGCCTTGCTGAGGGGAGTATGTTACTAGTGACTGAGCTTTAAGAATTTAAGGCCTTGGGGCTGGAGAGATGGCTCAGTGGTTAAGCTCTTCCAGAGGATCCAGGTTCAATTCCCAGCACCCACATGGCAGCTCACAACTGTTTGTAAATCCAGTTCCAGGGATTCTGACACCTTCACACCAATGCACATAAAATAAAGTTAAATAAACCATGAAAAATATTTAAAAAAAGAATTTACCTGCTTTGTGCTTATGGTTCAAGATACAACTTCACAGCATCCTGTTCTAGCCGGCATGCCTGCCTATTCCCGCCCCTGCCCCTCTGATGGACTCGAACCCTCTGCAAGGTAAGCCCAAATAAACTCTTTCTTCTATAGGTTTCCTTGGTTGTGGTGTTTTATTGTAGCAATAGAAAAGCAAGTAATACAACAATTTACATTGTCCTCTGGGTGTTTTTAAGCCTAATCCTTGAACATGCTTATGACCGGTCATGGGAACTGGTCCTGAGTGGCTGGTGTAACAGTCTAACACAAGTTCTGGGAAGTTACTAGAGCCTGGCCTCCTTGGCCTCAGGCAGGCCAGATAGCGGTAGTAGCTTTCTGCGCGCGCTCTTACCTTTTGCTCAGCGATTTTGGCGGCCCCCAGCAAGTCGTTTATCCTTTGTTCGCTCTCGTTTAGCGTCTTCTTGAGCAGCATCTTCTCATTGTCGGAATTCGTCAGCCGCCGCTGGCTCTCATAGAGTTCCGAGGTCAGCTCCTCTATCCGTTTCCTGAGCAGGGTGAGCACAGGACCAGCTTCAGGGCCTGTGTTGATGGATAGCGGAGACGGTCCCTCCCTGGGGCCTGTCACGTCACTATCTCACTCTGGGCCACTGCCAACCTGGGGTCCAGGGATGGGGGTGGGGGTACCTGTTGCCTACTCTCTCCTTTTCAGCTGCTTCAGCCTCCTCTTGCAGCTTCTGCAGCTGACCCTGCAGATCCTTGATGACGTCCGCCTTCTTCTTGTCCAGGAGAAGGCAGTTCTCGATTTTCCGGTGAGCGTCCTCTAGGTTGCTACCAGCCTGCTGTGCCTCCTCCTTACACTGGGCGAGGTTCTGATCTGAAGAAGCCAAGGAGGGTTCCGTGAGATAGGCAACCCATGGGACTCTCAGTCAGGACTCACTAGAGACTAAGCCTTATTCTGTGACGGTCTTCCGTTCCTAGCCTGTCCTCACCTCTCCCGATGCCAGCATAGGTCTGAAGGAGCTCTGTCTTTAACTGCCCTTCAGCCTTGGATTCCTTCCTGGCTAAAATTAAATAAATTGGTAGCAATCATTCAGCACCTCCGACTAATTCTGTCATTAGGGACAAATCCCAGTCCTCAAGGAGTTTAGTCTGGTGAGCCTATGATTACCCATCCATTATAGAGAACACTGAGATGTTATTGATTGATTTATGTTTTGGTGCTGGGGACCAAGCACAGGCAAAGCACATGTTCTACCACCAAGCTCCATCCTGGCCTGAGAATGCTGCAATGCTGAGCTCACGCTGCCCACGAACTCAGCCGTGAGAGCTGCGGGTGGACTTATGAAGAGGGGGAGAAGCTGACTCAGCCTTAGAAGGAGGAGGAATGCGTTTCGGGGAGGACTTATTGGAACAGACGTGCCGGGGCAATGTGGAAAGAGCATGTGGGTGAAGGATGGGAGGAGGTCAGCTGAGTTGGGATGGAAAGTGGGGGGATGGTAGGCTGCAGCTGAGCAAGAAGGTGGATCAGAGAGGGCTCAGAAGATTGACAGCATGGGAGGAATGGTTAGACTTGAAGCAGTAAGCAGAGACCCATGTAAGGGAAAGAGAACATTGGGAAAACCACGATGCAATTTAGATATGGTGGTGTATTTTGGAGGCAGAAACAGGAAGTGCTCCACGGGATCAACCTGGTGTAGGTAGTGAGTTCCAGACCAGCCAGAGCTACACTGTCTCAAACAAACAAAAACAGGATGCATCCAATCAGAGACGACCTCCAGAGGTAGCCTTTCATCCCCCTGCCTCCACTGAGGGAAGACGCCCTGCTGTCATTGGGGGTCATTTTGGTGGAGTGTGTCTCCTCCTCACCCCACAGGCATTCTTTCAACTCTGTTCTCTCATCCCTTCCTTGAAGTGTCCTATTCTGGTATACCGAAAGAAAGATAGCATCACGGAAGAAGTGACCATACATCAGACATTTTGTAAAAAGAGACAGGAAGATTAAACACACACACACACACACACACACACACACACACACACACACAAGCACTTCCATTTTGGGAAAAGCTGAGAGGATGATACGGAGGAATGAAGGAAAGCTGTTCTTCCAAGGCAGGAAGCTACCGAGGGGACTCTAAGGTAGTTACAGGAGGAGGAAGCTCACTGAGGAATGAGAACATGGGAGGGAGGAGAGGGGTGGGGACAGTGCTTGCGGGGTGGATGGCTGGTCAGAGCCCAGAGGAAAGGAAACAACTGTGAGGTCTGTGTTGGACTGAAAGTCTACAAAGCTGAGGACTGAGGGTGGGTGGTTAACGTTGTCAGGACAGAGCCGGGGGAGAGGAGCCAAGCTGCCGATCTTCTGATATTGACCTCTTTAGAGTGGTGAACACAGTGGGTTTTAGTGAGCTCATGAAGCTGTGTAACTACCAACCAAGTTAAGGATATTATCATCATCCCTGAAGGAACCCTGCTGAAGAGATTGAACCCTGAGAAGAGATTGGTGAGCTGAGAAAGCCATCTCCTCAGAGAGGTGAGGACAAGTTCCCATCCCAGCATGGGCTACGGAACAGGCTGTGTTTGGAAGCAGAAAGGAGGGGGTGGGATTGAAAGCCAGGGAAGGAGAAACCAAATGTGGGGTGAAGGGCCTGGAGAAGACAGAGTCAAAATATGGCTCCAGGAAGCCTCTCATGGGCCACGTCCTCTCTGCTGTCCGGGTGGACTGGGGCATTCGTCTAAGGCTGCTGAGGGACTGAAGGGAGCAGGAGGCTGTTAGTTTGGGGGCTCTGGAGAGTTGAGGGAACTGCTGGGATGGAGATGGAAGTCAGAGGGTGTGGAGTAAGATGGCGGATGTGGCTCCTTGTGGAGACAGGGTTGGAAGTGTGGCGGGGCGGGGCAAGCCTGAGTCTCACCTGCCAGCTTTGCTTGCTCTTTGGTCTCCTCCAGAGTGTCCTTCAGTTTCTGGACCTCGGACCGCAGGGCCTCACAATCCACTTTGGATGTGCCCTGCCTGGCCTCATGCAGATTTGCCTCGAGGTCTTTCGTTGCGCGCTGCAGCTTCTCCAGCTCCGCCTCTTTCTCCATGAAGGTGTTCTGCATCTGTGCCAGTTTCTTCTCCAGCTCATGCAGCCTCTCGTCCTTGTCCTGGAGCAACTGTGGACGTCAGAGGAAGGGATGCTGGGAGAGGCCTAAGCACCGCAGCTGAGCCGCTGGCCTGCCCGGCTGGGATAGCCCAATTCTACCTGTGCCCTTTGCACCCATGATGGGTACCCTCAGGCTAGTCTCACTGCAGCAGCAGCCAGAGAGGACCTTTCAGAGCGCAAGCCAGAGCTGTCTGTGTCCAAAACCCTCTGCTGGCTTTGGCCTTACTTGGCAAAAGGCTCAAGTCTTTACAGCCCTGTCTCAGGAGGCTCACAATCTGGTCTTACCTAGACTACCTGAGCCCGGACCTGTCTCTCTTCAGCTCGCCTCCTGCATCTGGAGGGTCTTGCTGTGCCCTCAGCCCGAACTGCTCTTCCTCAAGATCCCTGCCTTCAGCTCTCTCTGAGTGTTAGCCGTTAGACCGTGGGACCAGCCTGGTGGTTCTCACACTGCGTTCAAATCTCTGCCCAGGGTCACCTGATCAGGGAGGCCGTTCACACAACCCAGTCACCAAGCTGTTTCAGGAATTTGTCGTTTTCCACCTCCACTCTATCAGGGTCACAGGTTATTTATGTCACCGCCCCCTCCCCTGGGAGGATGGGGCTGCTGTGTGTTTTGTGGAATGTGTCTTAATGCGTAGAATGATGATTGGCATATCGTTGGTACTCAAGAGTGCGGAATGCACACACCGAGGACAAAGCCGGGCGCCTATAGAATCCTTACTTTTTGTTGCTCCATTTTCTTTTCTTCTTTCCTTTCTTTTTGGTCTTAGAGAAAGGGTTTCTCTGTGTAACAGCCCTGGCTGTCCTGGAACTTGCTTTGTAGACCAGGTTGGCCTTGAACTCATTGAGATCTGCCTGCTTCTGCCTCCCAAGTGCTGGGATTAAAGACATGAGCCACCACTGCCCAGAAATGCTCCACTTTTCTAGATGTTTCTATTATGCCTGGTGGGCTTCAGTCTTATTTTTTTCTCTTTTTTTTTAATTTATTTTTTTTCAGTCTTATTTTAAAACAAGAGATTTTAATGCCTGTAAACCAACTGTTTTATCTTTAGTAGCGCTGAGGAGAGTCCAGGGTTTGGATGGTGCTGCCCATAAAGGCTTACACTGGTTTGACCATCTTCCTGTTCTCGGCTCTGGTTCTAGGCTTTTCCAGGAACATGTCTATAATAGTGACTGTAGATGCCATGGGCTACAGCATTGCAGCCACAGTAGGCAGAGACGCTCTTGTCCAGACCCCCTTGGCTGTTCCAACCGAGACCCAGGGAATGCTAGCTCACCTTGTCCTTCTTCAGGGCCAGCTTCTGTGTCTCTGTATACTGCTGCTGCAGGTCCTGCATCCGGTGCTGCAGGATGGCAGTCTCCTTGTCCTTCCTCTCGATGTGGGCTGATGCCTCCTCCCGCAGCCCGTGTAGCTCCAGCTCCAGCTTCATCATGTCTGATGTGGGGAAGAAAACACCGCTTAGCCACCAGAGGCGGGGTGCCCTTCTGCTCCATAGCTGTGGCTCGTGGCCCCCCTTTACCCTTCATGATGTTCTTCTTCTGCTCTGACACGGCTTCCAGCTCCATGCGCAGGTCCTTGACAAGGTTCTGGTACTCCTCCACGTGCAGACACTGGCTGTCTTTCTGTTCCTGCAGGTGCTTCAGGATCTGAGTGTTGGGAGGCAGAAGAGTAGGTTGACTGCACAAAGAAACCTCCCTTCCTCCCCCCTCCCTCCCTGCCTACCTTTCCCCCCTCCCTCCTTCCCTCCCCCCTCTCCCTCCTTCCCTTCCTCTCTCCCTCTTTTCCTCCCTTCCATCTTTCCTTCCTTCTTCCCCTCTTTCCTCCCTCCCTTTCTCCATCCCTCCTTCACTCTTATTTCCCTTCCTCCCTCCCTTTCTTCTTCCCTTCTTTTCTCCCTCTCTCCCTCCCTCCCTTCCTCTCTTCCTTCCTTCTTCCCTCCCTCCTCTTCTTGCTTCCCATTTATTTACTGTGCATGTATACACATATGCACATGGGTGTTTGTATATGTGTATGTGTGCCAGAGTTCGATTTTGGGTGTCTTCCTCAATCATTCTCCACCTTATTTTTTGAGGCAGGGTCTCTCACTGAGCTTCACCCACTTGGCTAGACTGGCTTGCAAGATCAGCCTTTCTCTGCCTTCCCAGCTCTGGGATCAAACATGTAACTCCATGTCCCGTCATGTGAGTGCTAGGGATCAAGCCCAGGCCCCCCCCCCACAACATTCCTGTAAGTAACCCCAATACAACTCATTGGTTCATCAAGTTGGACTTTGGTGGTGTCTGTATTTGGCCTGTCATGGGTTCCCTATCTGGGGTGAGTAGATGTGTGTGTGTCTCCACAGGAAAATTCTTGTCACACTACAGATGGTGTGGTCACCACCACTTAGACAAACAGTACGTCATTCGTAGTTCTAAGGAAGATCGTCAAGGTTCAGTATCCATGCCACAGTCACCTGACTTTCTGGAAATTTCTGAAGAGTCTGCCTGCCCACATTAGAGGTCCCCTTGGAGAACTTGAGGTCTGTTTTTTCCTTTCTCGGCTCATTCTCTGTTCCTGCTACACACCTCCTCTCCAGGCAGACCCAGGCAGGCTTGCGTTACCTTCTCCACAGTGTTGTGCTAGCGAGGCTGCTTGTCACAGGCCTCATGCTGAGGCACGGCAGACTCAAGAGTTCGTCTGTGGGGCCTGTGTTTTGACTATCGGTTTACCAAAACCCGTTATTTGTTGACATGGCTTACCTGCTTATTTATTATAAGAAACAACTTGAGACACCGCTCTTAAAAATATTCTATGTGCATGTATGTGGGTTTGTGTGTCGTTGCCCATGGAGGATGGAAGTGCCCGATACTCCCAGAGCTGAAGTGAATGGAGGTTGTGAGCTACCTGATATGGGTGCTGGGCAGTGCACTGCAGGCCTTTGCAACTTGGGTGCTTTTAACTGCTGAATCATTTCTCTAGGCCAAGTTTTGATACTGCTTCAAAGTTATAGAATTAAAGAAATGAATGAGTTTGTATTGATAATTTCCCCCATGTTTGTTCTTTTCAACTCTAGACAGGTCATACACATTTGCAGAGTCTTTCCGAGTCTATCAGGCCAACAGGAGTACTGTCTTGCTTGGATGTAACATTAGAAGTGGACGAGAAGGTGGATGAAGTTCCACGGTTTATCTAATGCTGCCGCAGTCTTTGGGGCTGGAATATGTTATACACAGTAGTATCCTTCGGCATGGCTGGCCGAAGTCACACAAATACAGAACACTTACACACTATGGTATAGAGATTAAAAAGAATCACGGAAATTCAGAAGCAAGCCCCCTTAGTGTAATCCCGCAGAGAAGCAAAGGCGCGTCACCTTTTTGATGTCCTCGCAGTCTTCTGAGGAGGTAGGGGGATGCCTGTGGGTGGCTGTGTAGGAAGCGAAGTCAGCTTGTAATTTTATCAAAGCCTCCTCACGCTCTAGAACCTGCAAGCGGTCATGACCAATCAGGGTGAGTGATCAATCACAGACACACACAGACACACAGACACACACACACACACACTATTACTGTTTTTGCAGTGGGCCCCTCTCTGCAGCATGGGCTGGTGGTATATTTCTATAATTCACTGAACCCTTCCCGCGAGTCGGGATGGAGAAGGAAGAATCGAGCGCTCAGGCTGACGTCAGGCTGTCTAAGGCAAATTTAGTTGACTCCCTTTTTCGTGGCTCCACGGGGAATCTGTTAGGATAATGTTCTAAAGAGAGACACGTACCAAAGCGTTGCTGCAGGCCAGTTTATTCCGAAGCTCCTGGATGAGGTCATCCTGCTCAGAAACCTTTTGCCAAACTTCAGACAGTCGCTTTAGGGTCTCCTGATGCTCTTGAATCATGCACGGGGAAGTGTAGATGCGCACCTTTGAGTGGTCGCCCTTGTTCTCAGGCTCCTGGGACATTCAAAAAGGATGGGTTGGTTTTGTTTGTATTTTGCAAGTCAACGTCAGAGTCTTACTAGACTCGTGTTCTAAAAGTGTGTGTTCGCCTTCAGTTAGCAGGATGTCCTTAACAGAAGGAAAACATCAACCAGCACAGACACAGATGAAGTCCTTGGTGTTCTCAAGAGCATACACTCTGTACCCCTCGTGACTCAGGTCCCTCTTCTGTGACATCCTGTGCTACCAGTGTTTTCAGGAGCTGTGAAGTGGCATGCTAGGCATATCTGTGTGTGCGTGTCTAACCCAACTTGTGTCCTTTTACATACGAGAGTGCGGCTGCGCACAGTGGTAATGATTGTCCTCATTTGACAGTTCGCCAAGGACATTTTCCACAATTATTTGTAGATCTGTGTGTGTGTGTGTGTGTGTGCTCATGACTCGTGTGTGTGGGAACCAGAGGTCAACATTCGGTCTCTCACTCAATCATTCTCTGGTTTATTTTTGGAGACAGACTTTCCTATTGAACTTGGAACTCACAGATCTGGCTAGACTGGTTGACCAACAAGCCCCAGGGATTCTTTTTGTCTTTATTTCTTCGATGCGGGGTTTCCAAGAGTACCTTCAAGCCTGACATTTTTTTGTTTTGTTTTTCGAGACAGGGTTTCTCTGTAGCTTTAGAGCCTGTCCTGGAACTCACTCTTGTAGACCAGGCTGGTCTCGAACTCACAGAGATCCGCCTGCCCCTGTCTCCCGAGTGCTGGGATCAAAGGTTTGCACCACTACCACCCGGCCAAGCTTGACATTTTTATGTGGCTCCTGGGATTCAAACCCTTCTCATTGTACTTGTAGAATAAACCTTTCCTGAGTCCTCTCCTCCTAGTCTGTCTTGTTCTCAAAATTAGTTTAAAATTACAGAAGTATTTGTGTCTGTCGTCTCTTTAAAAAAAAAACATTGTGACATTGTAGGCAAGTGTATATTTTTCTTTGACTATTACCTCTAGTCCTGTGCCCTCTCTTTATAGCGAGGACAAACAGTGCACACACTTCTAAGACATTATTTCTATACTTATGTTATAAACAAATCTATAGGATAATGAGTTATGTTGGACTAAAAATGGATTTTGAAACCTAAGATGTCGCAGAGATTTACTCATGGTATAAATTCTTCTATTCTACCTTGTCCTTTCTAATTGTTTTAAAATGCATTTATTCAATCTCTTGTTGATGGGCATATAGGATATTTATGTTTCTTTTTTTTTCTAAAATAGAAGCTGAATTGAATGCTTTTGCACATCAGTCTTTGAGTACCTGTTTGGCAAGTATGTAGATTAAATTTCTAGTATTGGGACTGTAGTTTATGGCCCAAACTGAAATATGTTTTGCCAAGATGTTTTTAGTGTGTGTGAACGTGCATGCCGGTGTATATGGACACCAGGGGAAAACCCATGAGTCATCTTTAGGGACACTTTCCCCCTCCTTTGAGACAGGGTGTCTCATTGGCCTGGAACTCACCAATTAGGCTAGACTGGCTGGCCAGTGAGCCTCAGGGATCTTCCTCTCTCCAGTTCCCCATGCTCAGATTGCAAGCATGCACCACCACACTCAGCGTTTGTACATGGGTTCTGGGGATCAAACTCAAGTCCAAGGGCTTTCCTGACAGAGCCACCTCCTCAGCGCCACTAGATCTAAAAGTTCTCCGTAGACAGCTGAAGTTGCGTGAAGTTTGCTATCCATCTGTAGTAGTAATGTCTGCAGTAGTAATGGGGGGAACTGTTGTGGGGTATTTGTACCCTGTGCGAATATGTATTGCTGTGATTGGTGTAATAAAGAACTGACTGGCCAATAGCTAGGCAGGAGGTATAGGTGGGACTTCCAGGGACAGCGAGGACTCTGGGAAGAAGAAAGGTGGAGATGCCAGGAGATGCAGAGAAAGCAGGATGTGCAGGAGGAGAGGTAACAGCCATGAGACACATGGCCTAACATAGATTAATATAAATGGGTTAATTTAAGTTATAAGAGCTAATTAAAAACAAGCCTGAACTATAGGCTGAGCTTTCATAATTAATTAGAAGTCTCCGTGTCATTATTTGGGGGCTGGATGGACAGACAAAGACTTGTCACAGGGAACTGAGGCACATAGTTAAACTAGCTCGGAGTTCCAGGGTGGATGGTGGATCTCGGCCCCAATACACTGTTCTCCCTAATCCCTAACTCCTGAAGCAAGCTAATTTTAGAAATAGTTCACGTTCATTGAGCGTGAAAGTTGCTGGAGAAAGGTCAGTCAGCAACCCAGAACTGGTCACAGATGATGCTTATGTAAATAATTTAGCACACAGGAGGCGAAAGATTGGGAAACATAATAGAAAAAAGGACACAGCAAGAAAATACCTACAGGTGCTAATATCATCTTAATTCTATAGGATAAAAATGTCTGGTAAGGATATAAACAGTTTTATCTTCAACTTGAGAAAAAGTTATTAACGAGAAACTGGGAACAGCCTTGTGTTTAATGTGAGATCTAGGAACACTTTCTTTTTTTTAAATTTTGATTTTTAATTTTTTTATTCATCTATTTATTTTACATCCCAGCCACAGCTTCCCTCCACATTCTCCTCTCCAGTCCACCCCCCCCCACTCTAATCCCCCAATCCCTTCCTCTTCTGTCTCCATCCAGGAAAGGACAGGTCTCCCATGAATATCAACAAAACACGGCATAACAAGTTGCAGCAAGACTAAGCCCCTCCCCGTGTATTCAGGCTGGGCAAGGCAACCCAGTATGAGGAGTAGGGTCCCAAAAGTCAGTAAAAGAGTTGGCGACAGTTCCTCTTCCCACTATCAGGAGTCCCATAAGAGGACCAAGCTATACAACTGTAACATACATGCAGAGTGCCTAGGTCAGTCCCATGCAGGCTCCCTGGTTGCCTGTTCAGTTTCTGTGAGCCCCCATGAGGCCAGGTTAGTTATATGAGCCTTCCTGTGAAGTCCTTGACCCCTCTGGCTCCTACACTCTTTTCTCCTCCTCCTCCTCTGCAAGATTCCTGAACTCTGCCTGTTTGGCTGTGGGTCTCTGCATCTGCCTCTCTGATGACAGTTGGGCCAGGCACCAATCTGGTCACAGGAGGCGGCCAGTGCAGGCTACTTATCCACTATTGTTAGGAGTCTAAACTGGGGTATGCCCCATAAACTTCTGGGAGATTTCCCTGCACCAGGCTTCCACCCAACCCAGAAATGCCCCCAGCAGTTCCCCCCTAGCACTCTCTCCCCTCTGTCCTACCCGCTTCAGTCACTCACAAAATCTCTCTGTTTCCCCTTCCCAGGGAGGTCTGGGTGTCTCCCCATGAACCTTCCTTGTTACCTAGTCTCTCTGGATCTGTGGATTACAGCATGGCTATCCTTTATTTTACAGCTAATATCCACTAGTGAGTGAGCACATCCCATGTTTGTCTTTCTTGGTCTGGGTTACCTCACTCAAGATGATTTTTTTTCTAGTTCCATCCATTTGCCTTCAAATTTCCTAGTGTCTTTGTTTTTAACAGCTGAGTAATACTCCATTGTGTAAATGCACCACATTTTCTTTATCCATTTCTCAGTTGAGGGGCATCTAGGTCGTTTAGGAAAACTTTAACGCGAGGAACAAAGACGCTCTGAGAGGCAATTCAGTCCAATGAGACGGAACTCACGGTTGTTAA
Organism: Alexandromys fortis; assembly: GCF_014885135.2. Taxonomy (NCBI): domain Eukaryota; kingdom Metazoa; phylum Chordata; class Mammalia; order Rodentia; family Cricetidae; genus Alexandromys; species Alexandromys fortis. The sequence goes on from NW_026067927.1 coordinate 16,547,297, forward strand.
CCACCCCCATCTCTTTTTGAGACAGAGCCTCTCTATATAGTCCTGAATGTCCTGGAACTCACTCTGTGGACCAGGCTGCCCTCAAACTCACAGAGAGGTCTCCTCTGCCTCCCAAGTGCTGGGATTAAAGGGAAATGTGTCTGGATGGGCTGCAGCTGCCCGCTAAGGTGTGTGGTCCCTACCTGGCCAATGATTCCACTGAGTTCCCCCTCCAGCATCTTCACTTGACATTCCAGCAGCTCGATGTTGCTCAGGGAGGTCTGGTACTTGTCCCTGTAGAGGTTTAGGCTCCGTTCTAGGGAGATAATCTTGTCCCCCGCCAAGGCGAGCTGCTCTTGCGCCAGATGGAGCTTCTCCCCGGTGTTCTTATTATGGTTCCCCATTTCCTCCTCATAGAGAATGACCTGTAAGTGTGGGAGGGGAACCGCGCTGAACCCATGCAAGAGGCCAACCAGGAAGGGAGGGCTAGGACCTTGAAAGTCCATAGCAAGTGCCTCTAAACTAGAAGCCCCAGTGAACAGTGTAAGTACAACACAGGTCTAAGTGCCCTATCATTTAGTATCAGGTTGTTAGCTTCTGGAGCACTAAATAGGCTCAACTGCTTAGAACTAAGCTCTTAAAGACAGCGATGTGTCTTCTGTTCTCTCTGACATTCGGTAGCGATGGAATAAACACCTACTGATTAGTAGGAATAAGTTTGAGCCATTCCCTTTCCTGAAAGGACTTGGAATGCCCATGTCCTTCCTTGGCTGGGCTCTCTCTAGGGATCTAATTTGGAAAGAATAGAGTCCCACATGCACACGGTTTCGTGTTGGCAAGTTCCCAAGAGATAGTGAGGGGCCATGATCCGAAGTTCCTCTGAGATCTGCATGGTCCTTATGTAGATGACTTTTCTAATCTGTCATCTGATAGGTATCTCTAGGATGCTCGCGAGCGTCCCACTGAGTGAGGACAAGCTCTCCACATGGGAGACACAGCCTCACCTCTCCCACAATCTTGAGGAGGCCCGATTTGAAATTAGCAAGTTACTGTCTACAGCTGAGTGTGCTGAGTTGCACGTCGAGTTATGTGTGTTTCGAGGAGTCTGCAGGAGATATGCCATGGGAGGCTTCATGTGTTTCAAACTGTCCAACTCTGGACAGAAATTGGCCCATTAATTAAGCCGGTTAAACTAACTGCCTCACCCGAGATCCCTCTTAGGAAAGGATTATTTAGTTGACGGTGTCTGTTAGGGAGAGAGGAGAGAGGGGCGTTTGATATTCATGTGTTACAGCAGAAAGGGCTGGCTCTACTCACATTCCTGTAGCGTTTCCTATTTTTAAACATGTATATGTGTGTGCTTGCACATACACATGTGTCTATATGTAGTATGTGTATGGGGCCAGCTCTGCTGGTAGCCATGTAAATTCGTTTGAGGACCCCTGAAGACAGTGAATTCTGAGCGTTGGCTATTTCTTTGCACACAGCCCTTTCCAGCGCCAAGCACTTTTGGCTGCTTGCTCCTTCAGCCAGAGGGGAAAGGTAGGGGAGACCTGTTGACGAGTGAATACCCCCAGGAGTGAATGCCAGTGGTGTGAGTTGGGGGGTCCACTCTGAGGACTGTTCCCCAATATCTTCCAGAGCTCCCCAGGGGTTGAACCCTGGTTGCCTAGAGCAAGTCATCGACTTCATTTGACCAGACCTCCCCATGCTTCTGGGAATCACTTCCTGGATTCAGTACATGACGGTGTCCATAGACTCATCTCAGGGCCTGCTGCTGGCAGAACACAGCCTCAGACAAGGGTGCGATGCTTCTGTGTTTAAAGACGTCAAGGGAGGTAAACAGAATGTTTAGAAAACATTTCGTTTTTCCAGATTGCGGTCTCTGACCTCTGCTTGCCAAATGCTGTCCTTAGTCTCCTCCTTAATAGCTAAATGTTAATTTGATTTTGACTGGGGGCAGCAATATGTCTCCCAAACACATTTCTTGGCTTCCTAGGAACTAGCATTAGTCTGTCTGTCTGTCTGTCTCTCTCTCTCTCTCTCTCTCTCTCTCTCTCTCTCTCTCTCTCTCTGTAACTTCTGGCAAGTGTCCTTAAAAGGAAAACGTACTTTCTTCCCCCTTCCCTTTCGCCTGGGTTATTTGGAATAAGAATGTGATTGCCGGAGTTCTGGCAGCCACTTCAGGGGACCCAGGGAATGGACGTCTTAAGTGGATGGAAGGATAAAGCTAAAAGTCAGACTTTAGGATCCTGGTGACACATGCAGTTGTCACAACAGCAACAGGCCACCTGCCTCTGACTGTCGCTAACAGCTCTTTCTGGTCCTTGCTGCTAAGTAGCATCCCAGCTAATTCGGGGGTGCTTTATCCAGGTTGGGCTCTGGTGTAGGGTGCAGTGAACAGCCAGTTGGAACACTTAGAGCTTTGTTAAACCACAGTCGAAGCTCGCAGACTTCCCCCAAATGACATTTTGCAGGATAACCTTTCTTTCTTCCTTTCCCATCCATTTTCACAAACTCTTTCTAAGCCATACTATGCCCTTTAAAGAATTTTCTGTGCTCTCTGTATGGCCCTCTTTCAAGCCCCTGGAGTTAGTCTTTAAGGAAAAACACTGTCTAAAATACTCCTTGGAATTTTCGTTAAGTCTGAAAGAAGAAACTGTCAGGGGCAGGCACGCCTGTGAGTCTGCCTGCCCCATTACTTCAGAGCCACAGTGCTAAGACTGCCTACGCCCCTTCTGCCAAGCCGAGCCGAGTCCTGTGGGTCTTTGGAATGTACTTGGAATTTCACTGGGATAATGGTCGTTGCTTTAAAAAAATATTGCTCTGGAGCACCAATATAAGTGAATGCGGAGAATGCACTTACGCTAAGTCTGTAGCTCTAAAACTCTAGCCTGAAGAACAATATGGCCCTTAGTGACCCACTCCAAACTGGGGCTGGACATCTTACCATTTGTGCGGTGCCAGGGATTTATATAGCTCCCAAAGCCAACTTTCCTAAAAACACCCGACTTAATGGATCTTTTACTTTTTTTTTCTTTTTTAACTCTGAGAGAGCTGGAGTCTTTTGTACTTTAACAGCCATAACAATATGGAGAAGATGGCCTCTCACGCATAGATACACCACATGTGTGTGTGCAGGAGCCCCACCCTCCGCACGCATTAATACCGGCTCTCTCAACCTAGTCCTGCCAGTTCTTAGTTTCCTCTGCTAACCTTCAGGTGGGTCATGCACTAAGGAGGGGGGCTCTTAGGTCTGCTCCAGGTGGTGCAAGGCCCTCCCTTTGAAATGTGGTGCTTGCCTGCCGTTGGGGAGGGAGTGCTGGAGGTGTACGGGCACCTGGGAGCTCAAGCTCAAGATACCTCATCTTCCTTGAGCTTGCAGTGATGGTGAAGAAGAACCAGGTCGGAGGTCTGCTTCTCCAGGATGGACTGGTACTGCAGCAGCGAGCAATAGGAGGTCTGCAGCTCCTGGGTGCGGAACTCCAGCTCCTGCTGCAGGGCCAGCAGCTTCTTCTTCAGCTGCTGCAGCTGCCTCAGGTGACACTGCTTATTGGCACCGAAGTCCACATGGGTCTCCTTGAAGACTAGCGTCTGGGCTTGCTTCTTCTTCTACAGCACGGGCAGGAATGTAGAGAACAGGGTTAGAGGCCACAGAGCGGCCTTTTTGTGTTTGTTCAACCATTCACATCCAGCTCTCCACCCTCTGATGCTTTCATCCACAGAGAAATGTCTAAACATTTCTTTACATGCCTCGAGCACTGTATCACTTCATATTCCTATTTTGCGAGAAGGAATCAAAAGAAGAAATGACCCTTCTTGGAAAAAAGTTAAAATGACATTTATTTATTTGTTTGTATGGTTGGGTGGGTATGCAACCTACCGTGGTCGACAAGCGGAGGTCAGAGGGCAACTTTTGGGAATTGGTTTTCTCCTTCCACCAACTCAGGCCATCAAGAATGGTGGCAAGTCCCTTTATCCACTGAGCCATCTCACTGCCCTGCGTCCCCAATCCAGAGCTATTATTCATGTAGGCCAGAAGAAAAGCAATCATTCATATAAAGGATCTATAGAGATATGGTTAACTCTGTGCTTACTTGTTTCAAGCATGTGGAAAGAAGACAAGCTTGGGCTGGGAGGAAGTAAAGTTTTGGTCAATGGTTCCTGAAGTGACTTAAGTATTAAGAGTACCCAGGTAACAGAGCTAAGTTTGTGGGAGGAGACATGAAATTCCCTCCTATAGAGTGAGCCGTAAGTTCCAATAGACAGCTGTGGGCTACCCACAAGACGGAAGTGGCACTCTTGCTCCGCTGAAGGTATCTCACTGGGCTGGTGATTGCTGTAGTTTGTTGAGTTTCCAGCTTTGTAGGACCACGGATTGCTTTTTTTTCCCGGGCACCTCACACAGCACCTTCCAATGCTGCTCCAGTCAGCCTTCAGAAGGCTTCCAGGTCAGTTCCAGCTCAGTTCCTCCAAGTCCTGTGTTCAAGTGTGTGGTGCGCACAGCACTAGGATCTTAAAGATGCCTTTGCTTATGGAGGACACTGGATGAGGGCTGATAGGCAAGGGAGGACATAAGAGTATTACCTGCAGCCTAGCCTAGAGCAACGGTGTGCTGCCTTCCTAGGCTCAGGTATGTTTCTTTCTGTGTAGCTTGCGCCGTGTGAATTTCTGTGCTGTGTGAAGGGGGGCAGTCAGGCCAGTTCAGGTGGAATATGGGACCTTAACATGAGCATGAGTTTCCATTCACCTTCTGCCATGCAGATCAGGCAGCCTCGGTTGACAATTCAGTCCTGGCCTAGTCTAGAGTCACAGGGCAATGGGCTGAGTTTCTTCGGTGTCATTCCAAAGCCTGGCCTGGTCTCCATCATGATTTCCAGGTCTGTCTGGGACTTTGTAGGGAGGAAGGCTGACTCCAAGGAGGGAGAAGAGGTGACAACCCTCACTAACTTCCCCTATCACTACCGTGATGTGCTCAGCAATCGAGTTTTACCTTCAGGTTCTGGGAGACGACTAAGAGCAACGATGGCTATATTGTTTTTCAGTCTCTTGGACTCAAGGCATTACAAATAATGTTTTGATAGTTTTGTTGAAGTTTAATAATTTATAAATGATAAAAATCCTGCCATTGATAAGTATGCAATTTCTTTTTTTTGTTGTTTTCTTTTTTTTATTTTATTTATTTATTAATGATTTCTGTCTCTTCCCTACCGCCGCCTCCTCTTTCCCTCCCCCTCCCACAACCAAGTCCTCCTCCCTCGTCAGCCCAAAGAGCAATCAGGGTTCCCAGCCCTTTGGAAGTCCAAGGACCACCCACCTCCATCCAGGTCTAGTAAGGTGAGCATCCAAACTGCCTAGGCTCCCACAAAGCCAATAGGTGCAGTAGGATCAAAAACCCATTGCCATTGTTCTTGAGGTCTCAGTAGTCCTCATTGTCCGCTATGTTCAGCGAGACCGGTTTGTGCTCAATTTGTAAAATTATGAGAGCAGGCTGTGGACATGGCTCCGTTAGTAAAGTACTTGCTGTACAAGCATCAAGGCCGGAGGTCAAATCCCCAGAAGCCATGTAAAAGCCAAGCATTGTCTTTGGAGGCTGTAGCAATAGCCCTGGTTATGTGGGGAGAGAGTAGAGACAGGTGGATAGACAGACTGCCCAAGCTTGTTAGCCAGCTAATCGGTGATCTTTGGATTCAGTGAGAGACCCCATCTCAAGAGAGAAAGTGGGATAGTGGAAGGCATCTCGTGTGGCCTCTATAAGCACAGATATCTGCACATGTGCATTCTACACACACACACATACATATCTTTCATAGCGTTTACAAAGGACACACGGCACAGTCTACCGAAAGTCAGCTGTAAGAAAGCCAAACCAGGAGCAGAGAAAGTGCACAGGAGGTGGCTATGGAAGAATCTGGCAAGGAGAGAGTGGTCTGGAGCAATGTCGTAGTAGTGGAAGTTAGGAGAAATGGTTGGATCCTAGATCTATTTTGAAAATAGAGCCTTCAGAATTCACCGCTGAGTTAGATGTTAGGCTGTGGGGGAATCATGGTAGTCCAGACAAGAGTGACTGGAGTCACTGGAGAGATGGAATTTTAATGAAGTTTAGTTGAGATCCTAGGGTAAGAAACCGTAGGTGAGAAGGGTGGTGGTGGCAAGGATGAGTTACTGACAGCCTAGCTCAGGACCACAAAGACAAATCCTGATGGTGTCAGCCCAATCGGTGTTCCTTTTTCCCAGCCCCTTTTGAAACTGACCTTGCTTCCCATGGCTTGGAATTCAGAAGATGGACAAGAAATGAACCATGGTTGTCACCAAGCAAAAGAAATATTCAGCAAAGACAAGTTTAATATTTGGATCCAGTAATTTATGAATGCTGCCCCTAGGAAGGGGACGAAATCTGTATTTACAGAATGTAGTTGTGATTGTCTGTGTTTATACAGAATCCTGTTAGGTGCGTTTAGTCTCCCCAAGCTAATGTTGCCGTTCTCACAACTCGCTTGCTAATGAGGTTTGGAGAAGAGGGAGTTGGGCATGCGTGTGGATGTGTGTGACACACACACTCTCTCTTCTCTTTCTGTCTTTCTGTCTGTCTCTCCATCTACATATACCCCACACAGACACACAAATGTCTCTACAGGGAAGGATCCAAGATCTCAAATCCTTTTTTCTATACAGATAGAGGGGCTATTGGGAGCTACATAGGAAAAAAAAAATAAACTTCTTGCAGCTAAATAATGTGGGCAGAGCTAAAGTGTGGCGTGAACATTTTAAGTTTAGAGCTGATTTTGAGGGACTCGCTTCAATGAAGAGAACACCCCAAGTCCCAATCATTTGAGCTCGTCATTTTTTTCTCTTGCCTTTTTTTTTTTTTTTTTTTTTTTTTTTTTTTTT
>NW_026067927.1:16554184-16558363 GCF_014885135.2 Alexandromys fortis
TTTTTGTTTTTTTTTTTTTTTTTTTTTTTTTTTTTTTTTTTTTTTTTGGCAGGCAAGCTGATTGCTGAAGGTTAAGACCTAGGATCTAGTAGAACAGGATTTAGATCTGCCCCTCTGCTGCTGGACGCAGAGGCTCCGCTGGAAACTGCCGCCGTCTCCTTGGGTGTATTCCTTCCTTGCCTCTCCCTCATGTCTCCGCTCTTCTCTCCATTGTCCAAGAGGACGAGAAAAGCCCTCGTCGTTTGAAAGCAGCAAATTGTCTTTTCCTCCTAGCACCTGGGGATGCCAGAGAGTTCAGACTTGCTCACTGGCTTTGAGGCTTCCTGTGGGTATAAGATGTCGTTTCCTGAGTGCTGTGCACGAATCTCTCCATCCTGGCAGCCATACTAATGAACTGCGAGTCGTTTCTCTTCCTCACAGCTCCTGCGGAATCCTGGATTTGACATTAGTTGGAGGGAACACGATAGAACAGCCAGATGGTGGGGTGTTTTGAACTCTTGGCGTATGTAACAAATACAGCACCTGGACTAATGCCACTGGTTAGGAAGACCCAAGAACCGCTTAAGCCCGCAGAGAAGCTGGAATTTTATGGGATGGGAATTTTAGACATTTGCACATTAGAGGTGTCTATGGGTTTGGAGACACCAAATTTTATAGATGAGGAGAAATGTCTAAAATTAGTTCAGACCTATTAAATTTCTGCTTATTTGTCCTTATATATTTAAAAGTTTGTTTTCTTAACTCTTGATAAATATGAAGCAATAATAATAGGTTAAATTGAATAATGGGTTAAAACAAATGATAGGTTAAATTCACAGTTTACTTATATGTGTGACAAAGGACAGATTTGGACAGTCACCATTACACTTTCTATTGTGTGTGTGTGTGTGTGTGTGTGTGTGTGTGTGTGTAGGTGTGAATACATGTGGGGCCAGAGGTTGAAATCAGGTGTCTTTCCTCAATTACTTTTCGCCTTAATATTTGAGACAGGGTCTCTTACTGAATCCGGAGCTTGCCAGTTCGACTAGGCCAGCTCTGAGCTGCTCCAGGAATTTGCCATTTTCTCCTAAGCTCCAGCGCTAGATTTACAGATGTGCGCCACCACAGCCAGCGCTAACACAGCTGCTGGGGAGCTTCATCCAGATCCTCACGCTTGCACTGAGATCTCCTTACCCATGGAGCCACCTCCCTCGTCCCTGTCTTCTTTTAAAAAGTTTTTTATTTTTTCTAATGAGTATATAGACATTATATCCTTCCTTTAGTTTTAATTTGGAATCTGGAAAGAAAAGAAAAAAACCCAAACAAGTTGGAAGTGCCTTCAAAGAAGTAATACTAGCTCTCTAGGTAGCTGTCCAGGGTTGGATGTGACTCTGGAAACCATCTGGTCTACCCGATTTCTCTGCTAGATTTCTGCCCTGGTCTTAGCCACATGAAAAGCTGGAGATATCTGGTTGCCCATAGGAAGCTGTTCCCATATTTCACCAACCTTTCAGCCCCACTGGAAGTGAAAGCCAAAGAGACGGTAACTATTGCTCCTTCCTTGCCTACGAGGCCGCTTGATCACGGAAGGAAATTAATTGGCCTGGCATGATTCGTTTTTTTTCGAAAAGTCGCATTGGTTCCCACCCAATACTTTGTGCCTTTGAAGCCGATGCTAATTGATTGATGTTAAGTTCTATATTTTCCCTGGTACTGAAGTGAGGCTGACAGGTCTATAATTACCAGGATTGTCCTCTCTCCCTTTTTAAGAAGACGGGCACTTCATTTACCCTTTTTCAGTCTACAGGGACTGCTTGATCCTCTTGAGTTCTCAAAAATAATCACTGGCAGCTATGTAATAACACCTGCCAATTCCTTAAGCACTCCTCGAAGAATGTCATCAGGCCCTGCTGATTTGCCTAAAGCCGGCTTTTCAAAAACACCTTTAACCATTTCTTTCTTCTCCAGGCTTGCGCGTTCTGCCATCACGGGTCGGCACTGTTCTGACAACTGTGCCCCTGATGGTTTTCTTTATTCATTTAAGAACTTAGGATTCCGCTGTCTTTCCCCCCAGTCGTTGCCATGAGCTTCCTTTCCTGTCCTGGAGGTGTGGCATGAGATACTTCCTCGGACCTCCACGCTAACCTTCTTTATCGCTAGAGAGGCTTGCACGGCACTGCCTCTGTAATCTATAAATTATGGGCACGTTTGTTGAGTACAGAGCTGCGTATTCAGTGACAGGCATTTTATTAAAAATGAATGTTTGTGGTTTAGAGAGTTTTCTCACCGGACCTCTGCTTACATAGGGGCCCATTTTTAAAAAGCTATTTTGGAATGATTCTCTCTCTATTCCCAGACAAATGCCAAAAATAGGACAAATGTCTCATGCATCCTCCTTTATATTGTCCCAATGTTACCTTCGTATGCAACCCGACTAAGAAATTAACTCTGGTTAGATGATTAGGAATGAAACTAGATACAGTTTTTGAATTTTGTATATTTTCCATTAATTTTTATTTTCTGTTCTCTCATCCAATTCAGAACCTCCCATTGCATTTAGCAAATTCATTAAAATGGCTTTCATCACCAGTGGTTGAAAATGATAGTGTGATAATGCTCACCAGGCTTCTCCTAATCTTCAGATAGTCAACTAATTACTTTCACTTGAAAGCATACTATTTTCTTTATATCTGTTTATACTAAAAATGGTGCCCTCCATCTGTCTCCAAGATTAGTTCAATGATATGAGTTCTGGTCCCTGGGTATGCTCCCCAAACCCCCACCAGTGAGTAAAACCTGGGCAAATTGCTAAAAAGGCTCTCCTTTTTTCTGATATTTATTTGGTTTCAGCTTGTGTGTGTGTGTGTGTTTCTGAGTACGCCTGCATTTGTGTGGAGGCTAGAAGCTGATGTCAGACATCTTCCTCAGTTGCTGTCCATCTTATTTTTGGAGAAACAGTCTTTCACTAATGTGTAGCTTTTCCTATTCAATTTGACTGGCTGGCTAGCAAGGCCGGGGGCCGTTCTGCCTCCACCTCTGCCGTGCTGAGGCTACAGGCACACACTGCTCCAATGTTTTATTTGAGTACTTTTTATGAGTTTGTAGGATTTGAACCCAAGTCCTCCTGCTTGTGTATCAGGCACTTTTACCTACGGACCCATTTCTCCAGCTTCTGACTCATTTTAGAGGTGTGTCTTCCATATAACTCAGCCTAGCCTAGGTTTTGCTGCACGGGCCAGGATGGATTTAGGCTGGTAATCCCCCTGCCTCATGTTTCCTAGTTCTGGGATTTCAGGTGTGTACCACAGCGTGCAGTCTTGGATCACCATGTTATTTTAATATCTTAGCTGTTCTTTTCCTTCTTACACCTGGAGTCACTCTGACTAGAGTGAGGCGGGGGACACGGTATAAATTGAAGGACCTAATTCAGTCTTAGGGGCAGGCAAGTGCAGGCTGGTACCCAAAGGTGAAGTGCCCATCAGTTCTCCATCTTGGGTACCCTACTTTAAAATAATTCCCTATCTTAAAAAAAAAAAAGATTTTTATGCCAGCAGGTGGTGGTGCACGCCTTTAATCCCAGCACTCAGGAGGCAGAGGCAGGAGAATCTCTGTGAGTTCGAGGCCAGCCTGGCTTACAAGAGCTAGTTCTAGGACAGTTAGGGCTGTTACACGGACTTTTACTCTGTCTCGACTCTAAAAGATTTTATTTTAAATTATGTGTGTTTGTGTGTCTGAGTATGGGTTTGTACCGATGAATGCAGTACACATGAAGGTCAGAAGAGGGCGCCAGGCACCTAGAGCTGGAATTACAGGAGGTTGTGAGCTGCCCAGCTCTGGGAATCAACTCTGGTTTTCTGCAAGAGCAATCTGCTTCTGATGGCCGAGTCTGATGGAGGTGGGTCTTGTAATAATAAAGAAACTGCCTCGGCCCTCATAGGACAGAAAAGTAGGTAGGCAGAGTAGACAGAAGAGAATTCTGGGAAAAAGAAGCTGAGTAAGAGTCGCCATGATGCTCCCACTCCAGACAGACGCAGGTTAAGATCCTCTCTGGTAAGCCAACTCATGGGCTACACAGAATATTAGAGATGGGTTAGAACAATATGTAAGAGCCAATAAGAAACTGGACCTAGCCGGGCCAGGCAGTGTTTGAAAGAATACAGTTTCCATGTAATTATTTCGGGCATAAGCTAGCCATGCGGG
>NW_026067927.1:16560025-16570179 GCF_014885135.2 Alexandromys fortis
TGATGGAGGTGGGTCTTGTAATAATAAAGAAACTGCCTCGGCCCTCATAGGACAGAAAAGTAGGTAGGCAGAGTAGACAGAAGAGAATTCTGGGAAAAAGAAGCTTAGTGAGAGAGTCGCCATGATGCTCCCACTCCAGACAGACGCAGGTTAAGATCCTCTCTGGTAAGCCAGCTCATGGGCTACACAGAATATTAGAAATGTGTTAGAACAATATGTAAGAGCTAGCCAATAAGAAACTGGACCTAGCCGGGCCAGGCAGTGTTTGAAAGAATACAGTTTCCGTGTAATTATTTCGGGCATAAGCTAGCCTTGCGGGCGGCCGGGTGCCGGGGACGCAGCCCCGCCTCTCCTAATTCAACACGAGTCCTCTTTCCAGTCCCAGAACCTCATTCTCTTTGCCACAAGCTCCGCTCTGCTCCTGGGGTTTGGAGTCCGTGTTCTTTGGTTTATAGGGCCATGCACTTTCTCTTCCATTACCCATCTCTCCCTCCTTCTCTTTCCTTTGTTACACATAACATCTGATATAATGGTTTACTTTTCTCCCCGAAATATGGTCCTGAATCAGGACCTCCTGCCTATTTGCCCAGCTCCTCATCAGTATTAGTCAAAATTCCAGAAAGCCTGGTGTTTCTCCTTTGTCGACACGGAAAGCAGGTCTTGAAGGGGCTCCGAGGAGATGGGTGTAGGTCTCCATGTAATTGTGTGTTGGTACGCATAGCGTGCAATTTAGATTTTGCGCTAAGTGCTAGGGAAAAAGAGCTCTGTTTTAAAGCTTGTCTCAAGCTGTTAGACCTTCTTCTGGGCAATTAGAATAATAAAATGCGATTTAATGCCTTTCTCCCTCTAAGCTGCCAGACGCATTTATAAGCCCGTGGCTTCCTCCAACTGGGGCGACAGGTAAACTCATGGTAGCTGTGAGTGGAAATATCCTACAATGTTCATATTTAGAAAGAAATAAATTATGATCGTCTTCCTGAGATTGATTTAGGAAAACCAGCTGATTTTTTTTTTTTTTTTTTTTTTTTTTTTTTTTTTTTTTTACTTTTTTGGTGATTTTCCTGAGCAAGGTCAGTAAGAAGAGGTGGAATTGCTTGGCTGGTAGCGGATGCAGGCAGCTTCAGGGAACAATGTGTGGTTTATGTTGTGAAGTGGAGCATCCTGGGAGCGTGCTAACAGAGGCATTGAGGAGAGGCCAGCAATGTGTGGCTACCTACACAGCAGCTGGGGGTCTAACCCAGGGATTCCGCGAGGGTCTGAGCAGCAGTAGCTATGTTTACATGGAACTCAGTTTACAATCAGAAAGAAAGGGGCCAGAGTACGGAATTCTCAGAAATCATTCCATCTGCTCCCCAGATTTGTGTCAATGCATTTAGAGACTGGCTTAAACGCTTCAGGTTTCGAGTTTGCTAAGAGAAAGAGAGCCTCAAGGTGAAGGGAAATTGCTTAGTTGGTGCACTGTCTAGACCTAGAGGTGAGGGTTAATTCAAAGTCAGTTTTGAGAAAGACTGGCAAGGCGTAAGGTCTGTCTTTTCACATTTGAATAGGGGATGGGTTACCACCTGACCTGCTTGGGCTGTGAAGTCAGGCCCCACAACGAGGCACTGAGGGTCAAGTAGCTTATGTGGGAGGTGGTTGTAGAAAACTCAGCCACGTTAGGGATGGAGACAAGGAAGGGGGAGAAGCAGGTTAAGCTTGCTATGACTGGTCCACTGGGCTCAGTCCGACGGAGGAATTCTGGGGGAGAGCAAAGGGCCCCAGCCTTGAGTTAGCTTGGACTGAGGGGAAAGGGATGTGGTAGTTTGGTCAGTCTTCTCCCTATCTGTCCGTTATTGGTTGAGGACTATCCGGCACGTGCTGATGGAATGACTGGATTCCAGCCTCCAGAAGAACGGCTCCCAGGCAGCGAGGCACAGTTGTGGCCTTAAGAACACCCGTCAGCTGATACGCAGAGATGCTTCAGAGCGGGCACAGTGGCATTCATCGCCACGGCTAACTCGGAAGTTTGCCTGAGACCCACCCTTATATCACTGTGATCTAGTATTTTCAGGATGAGCTAAATCCAGATAAGGAGAAAGATAATATCCAATATCGTGATAATGCTGGAAATAGCTAGGTTGAAAAGCCCCCAAACTAGGAATTATATCAGACCACGTGTGGTAAAATTAGTTCCCTCCCTGCTTGGTAATTCAGTACTCTGAGTGACTCACAGGAGAACTCTCTTTAGTTTCCATCAAAAGAAGCTACGGTAGTCAAGAGGGGCGAGGCAGGCAGCCACTGCCCAGTGCCTTACGTGGCTCGTGTTCATCAGGGCCTCCTCTACACACAGCTGGTTCTCTTGCAAGGTCTTCCCCTGTCTCTTGCAGACGTCATGGAGATTCTTGATGTCGAGCTGCAGGCTCAAGAGCTTGCTGTTCAGGTTATTCACTTCTCTGTCTCTCTCCCCGGCCTAGGCAGCCAGAAAAAACAAAAGCATCAGTTAGGAGCGACCGAGAAAATACTTGCTTCCTTCACTTAACGGGAGCTGAATTTGCTGCGACTCCGCTCGCCGCTTCTCTGCTGGTATTACTCATCTCGGGTAACATTTACATGGGATCCATTGGTGAGGTGTCTGAGTGCCCTGCATTAGTCAGACGATTACTTATTTATATTAATTAATCTTCGCCACGCTGCTGTGGGGGCATCAGACAATTCCCCTGTTTTTCAAGAGGAAGTCAGGGCCTAGAATGGTTCCAGGCACCCGGAGAACTGTCTATAAATATTAATGGTCTGCCACTGATGAAATAAACATATCGAGATGTCAAACGAACTTGTCAAGACCACAGTGAATCAGCGATGGAACTGATGAGGGATTCTGAAGCCTCTCAACTTTCTCTTTATTCATTAACCACCGCCCCCCCTCGCCCCCCACCCCCGCCTATTAACCCAGCACTTTTCTTTACAAGGCTTACCGTTGGGAGCAAAAGAGAAAGGCCTGGCCTGATCAGTAAGATCCCCTGACTTTGATTAAGAGTTAGAAGGGTTAGCTAATTGTTGCTAGATCAGAATGGAGAGTAGTGACTCGGATCAAAACAAAGTGTGCAGAGAGAAGCGACTTGGGTGGGGAGGGGGGTTGGGTACAAAGCGATGGCGAGTGGGTAGGCTCTCTACCCCCTCACGATGCCGGTTTCCAGCGTGGGTGGTGGTAATGTGAGAAGAATTTAGCAGGGAGCATTCGGCACCCCTGAAAGCTTCCTTCCTATGCCTGCACCGCTCTTCTTCATGCTTTAGAGGAAAGAAGGAAGAAGAAGGAAAGAAAGGTTCCCAGCTCCCATGTGAACCAGCAAACTGGTTAGGGAGGTGGGGCTGGGGAGCCAAAGAGAGATGGGGAAGAAACTCTTAAAGGGGACATTTACCCAGAAGGCCTTTGTCTGATGTTAGCCCGATCCTATAGGACAATGCAGGGCATGATTACATCTCAGAGTTGATCTTGATTGGTGGGAATGAGAGTTGAGTTCTCAAACTCTATACCAGTGATACAGTGGCCAAGGACTGCACCATGGGATGTGAGCGACCAAGCACTCCCAGGCCTCTGGTGACTCCAGTGGCCTTAAAACAACTGTTTCCAGAGGAATTCAGGGGAGGGGACACAGCAATGGGGCATGGATCTGAGCAGCCTTTCCAAAGCCTCACATCTGGTTAGGAGGAGGGTCAGCGGATCACCCATGGAGCCAGGGTTCCGCCACCCTACCACACTGACGCGGCGGCTTCTGGAATACATGAACTACACAACACACACTCCCGTGGGAACTAGAGGCCTGAGATGGACACAGTAAATCAGGCATTAGTGGGCTGGTCCATTTGGAAGACCTTTGAGCAAGGCCAAGGTTGGCCAGAGGACAGTGTGGGAGCTGGAACCACAGTGCCAGGGTACCCGGAATCCAGAGGGTTCCCAGAAGCCTTCGGTCTCAGCTGACTCACTTCTCCATTTCCATTTAATACCTGCAGCCCCCTCCCCCCCATCACTTTATAGTTTAATTAGGTTAACGGCTCGGCTTTGTCATTAAAAGGATTTCATTATCTCAAAAACTCTCCCTCCCCCTTCCCAGCTCCTGTCCCTCACTCCTCACTTTCAGAAAAATCACATTGGACGTCAACTGCCCCAGGCCTGTGATTACCATTAAGACAATTACCAGGGACTCTCTTAAGAGAATGTGTGCAGAAGGTGGTTTTAAAAATTGGCATGCAGACACTTTTTTTTTTTTAACTTGAAAACAAGACGCACGGTCCCAGTGAGGGAGCAGCTGCTTCACCCTGGCACCGTAGAGGCCTTTCTCATGGTTGTGCTACAAGGGATGGTGTGGAAACTCATAGGGGATGCTCAGGGTCCCTCGGCTCTGGCTACAAAATCACTTCTATCATCTGTGAATTAGGTACCAATGCCATGCTTGCCCTACAGGAGGGTCTGAGAATGCTCTGCACCTTCGTCTTGATGCTGATTTTGATCTTAAGGTGAGGACCGTGTCCTAGGGTTGCTTGGAATGGAGCCACGTCCACCGAGGGCTCCATACTACAAAGCCGATGAGACTCAACTTGAGCTTCCCCAAGTTAACAGTTTAATGCACTTTCTCATACTAGTGAAAACATCCGCTCTCTAGAGGTTGGACTACCCTCTGAGTAGAAAGCCTAATGTTACCCCCTTCCTGTCTACCCCCAGGAATTCAGAGCGGGCCTTCAGCGTCATGTTATTTGGATATTTAGGATCAGCTTGGGGTCTCTAAGGAAATGTCTTCATTCATAAAACAAGAGGCTTGGGAGAAATCGCCTTCCTTTGCAGTTCCTTAAACCAGTTGAATAGCAAATGTGTTTTGCTAGATGTCAGATGAAATTTGCTAAAATAAAAATGTAACGGTTCATTCATTCCTAAACAGCAAATCATGGAGGTCTTGAGGTATCAGAGCAGGAGCGAAGGCTCGTGAAGAGCAATGAGATGCTCCCCAGCATCCATTTTAAATGCAGTTAGTTGTATGAAGTGGCTGTGCTCAGAAACTTCAGAAAGGCGAGTGTTCCTGGGGTCCTAGTAGATCTAATTTATAATATCTTCTACAAAACACTAGCTGTGAACTATTTATAATCCCAGGTCCTTTCTGTAGAATGAATTTCCAGGCAGATGCCTTTAGAGTATCAATATGCATTAGGTATGGATCTATTCCGACATTTTGTCAATCACAGCTCTGTCAGCAGTACTGGGGTAGGAGACAGACCAAGAGCTGTAGTGCTGCTGATTCTTGGGTACCATCTGATCTCATCATGGATCTGAAGTTGTTAGTGACGTCTGAAATAACAAACCTCTGTTGCTAGGAGAGGTTTCATCTGCATAAGCCGAGGACTCAGATACCCAGTTTTACTTATGTAAGATTCCATCCTGGCTGGCTACTCTGCCTGGAAGCACTTGTAGTTGGCTGAGCTACAACCCAGGAAGCACATGACGCTGGCCAAGCTACCAACCCACAGGTAAAATAGCAAATGCCAATACTGCAGTTGCCTCCATGAGCCTGGAAAATAAGCTATTCAATGAGAGTGAGTTCTGCATGGGTTAAGCAAGCCTTCGGTTAATTAGCAGAGCTCCTCAAACACGTGTCTTAAGAGGGGGACTGCATGTGGCACTGAGTTTTAAAGGGCTGACAAATAGATTCATGTCTATTCTCAGGTCGAGCTGTGTCAGACTTAAGCTTATGACTCAGCAGCACTTGAGAGAAAAGAATATCTAAGATTCAAAATGGTGGCATTCTGGCGGTTTGGAGACTTGAACAAGGCAGCTTTGAAAAACTGGGGTTGTAATTTCTAGGCTAGCTTTGGCGTCAAATGGTGACTCGGGTAATCGTCTGTGACAAATTCTCTAAGGATGAAGACAAATCTTCTACAAATAGTGGAAAGCCACCTTTAACCCTCACAATCCTACAACCCCTGGTGTAGGTGAGCGTTGTGCTTTAGGAAGCCGAAAGCTGGGGCTGAGATGTCTCAGCAGGTTATGACGCTGGCCCCCCAAACCGCAGGAACTGAATGGGAGATCAGAGACCCACGAGGTGGAAGTTGTTTTCTGACCTCCACCGTGCCCCTATAAATAGATAAATGTAATGATACTTTACGAAATCAAAGCCATAAAAACTAATGTTGCCTCAGGAATTTTTACATTTTACTTGTGATAATTGGGTTTACACTTATTAACAGTAATTTCAAACACTAATATGGATATTGCTGACCAGAATCTCAAGTTTAATTTTATAGAAACATTGAAGTTTTTGTATTACTTTGGATGGGAATTAATGGAAAGTCATTCAAATTTTAGAAATTTTAGAAATAGCTCTGCTCGCATAGCAAATAATATGGACATGTTAAATCCGGTGGCACTGGCACACATGCAAGTAGGTACTTTAGGATACACACAGTATATGGCAGAGATTGGCTACCTGTGAAATGTGAGTTGCTTTTTGTTGACACTTCAGGAATTCCTTCATACTTTGGGCCATCATGTCCTGAGGGGCTAGTCTGATAGAGGGCAGGCTCCAGGAGAACAGAGATCTCTATTTCATTTGCTTTTTGAACCTCCAGCTCCTAGAACAATGCCTGGCACATTGAAGGTGTTCCAAAGACATACGTTAAATTGAAAAAAAAAAATAGCCTAGAAAGTTTACACCAGACCCTTGTTCCCAGCAGAACTAGCAGCAGGTCCCGTATGGTGGTAGTAACCCAGCAGGGAAGCAGCACAAATGTTTGGGTTAGGAGCAGCTTACTTGTTGGCAGGAGCCCATGCCAACGTGAGACATCTCTACACTTATCCCCAATGGACCTTTTCCATCCTTTGTGGAACAGCGAAGGAATTACTACATAGAATTTGGCCAACTCTTTAACCACACAAAGCAGAAAACTCCATTTCGACATCCTACCAGATAAAAAGAGATGTTGGCAACTATAGAAAATGTCTATTAGGTGCTTTTACACCCAGTGCCTGGTAGCTACCTAGCAAGCATCTGAAATCCCGCTCATCATGTATACTTCTAAGGTGAGGTGAAGGAGGCTCAGAGAGAGTGGGCAGCACGGTCCAGGTTACTCTGTTGTTAGATGTGGACCCAGTGCTGCTGAGGCTTAAATCTATGGTCTGTGGCTTGCTCTGTCTGTGGTATTTTCTGATGGGTATACCTGGAATTTGGAGGCATGGAGCTTGCAAGAGATCCCTTTCCACAAAGGTTCACCTTCACATATGTAGGAGCTGGGAGCCTTACCTCATCTTTCAGTCCCTTGGCAGTTCGCAATTCTCCTTTAAGCTTTAGCATTTTTGTGAGCTTTGTTATAAACCTGAAAAAGTCCAAGTATTTAAGATGGAAAAAAGTATAAACGAGTCCAGCCCTTTAAGGATTTTCCCAGCTGGATGGATGCCCTCAGCTGGGGAGCTGGAAAAGTCTCCTAAACCGTTAACAACACCGGCTTCTCTACCCATCTGTTTCCACGTGCGTTCAGACCTCTCTGAGGGAGGCAGAGCTGTAGTCTACGTCTTTCCCATGTGCTGGATGGAAGAGTTTCTGAATTTGCTCCTCTAGGGAAGAAAAGGGTCTCGCTTCCTTTCTAAACTTCTGTGTATTCTGCAGGCCAGATATAGTTAAGACTTATTTAGCTTTTTTAATGATCCAGGCAGGATCATTATTTGTGTGTGACCTATTTCCACAATAACTCTTGGGTGGGGGCAAGATGACTCTTATCCCCATCACACAGAGGCAGAAACTGAGGCCCAGAGATGTGAAATGGCTTACCCAAGGACACACAAGCTCTCTTGCTAGTCCATGAAGCTCACCTGTTCATTTTATCACTGTGAATTTAAAATGTCCAATAACGTGACTTTTTTTTAAGGCATCAACTTGCCACGGTGGGGATTATAAAGTTAGAGATCTTGTAAAGGGCTGAGAATGATCTAGATTAAAAAGCTTCCAGCGAAACGAAAGATGGCTGCACAGGTGATGGTACGTAACTACAGGATGATGCGTTTGAGGTCATAATGCATTGACCTTCCTAAAATAATCTAATTCATTATGGGCTTAACTGTAGGGCCGAGGGGATTCCTACGAAGTACTTACCTGCAGAATGGTTCCAAGAATGAGAGGCCACCAAATACTCATTCTTTGTAATAAGCTACATCCCCCATCCCTCATATAAGCCAAGAAGAAAGAATGGTTGTGACGTGTGGAGTTTGGAATGCCTCATGGAGCTGCATTCTGATTTTCTGTGTTCTAGACCCTCTTACATCTTCATGCACAGATTTGCATCATGGGAATGATGGCATCACTCAGCCTTACCTGGCTGAGTAGGGCAAGGTTGGGCGATTTCACACTAGTTCTCCCGCCATCCCCTACCCCAATCCCAGCGGTTTAAAACTAGGAAGGATTACTTTCCACTCAGGCTACACGTCCTTTGTGAACCCTCTGGAGCTCTGCCCCACACTCTCCTTCCTCAGCTCCTTATTGTCCTCCTCTAGTGGAACCTCTATTATTTGGTACCTGGTCTGTTGCCATGGCGGCAGACAGGGAACCTGAGGAAGTACATACTAGTTCATAAAGAAGAAGTGAAACACTTCACTTCTGCTCACATTTCATTGGTCCAACACAAACCTCATGATCACTCCTCACTTCCTTTGTTCTCTAAAGGAAATATTAATGGACAGCACAAGTAATTTCCACACAAGGCAAGTCAAAAAGATTAAAAGTAACTTGGCATCAAAGAGTAGTCAACAGGGCTCTGAGCTACCAAAGCTTTGAAACCTAGTTCAAAATCATGTGGATGGAGGCTCATCTCATCGAGCCCTCATCTCTGCCTCTGGAGGTGAAGGGGCTGTAGTAAGCGACCTTCATGCTCTGTCATAGCTCTCAACTTCCCTTTGCTGTTCTACCTTGACAAACATCTTTATTTGGTAAGGGTGATAAGCTCAGTCTGAGCATCACACACTAAAAATATGTCCTTGAGAATGACATTTCTCTTCAGGAACGTCCGCTGGGTCATGAGTTGATGATTCTCAAATCGAATCTTATTTAAAAGGTGACAAAAACAACCCACAAAAATAATTTTCTGGACTGTGATGGTTTCAAAGAGTATTTCAAAGGAAAATTAGAAGGTGTCTGTTCCATTATTCCCATGAAATATACTGGACTGTAGCAAGGAAGGTAACTCAGAGGGAGGATAACTGACTTGTTGTGGACTGTAGCAAGTAAAAAGCAAGAGAAAACATTAACAGGGTTTTGTCCCTCAAGGAAGACAAGGGACTCCTGTGAGTCATTAGCAATAACAGTGGGGGACAACTTGGAAGTGCTCACAGTTGACAAAAGAAGGGTTGCATGATACATCTCCAAGGTACTGGACAGTAATGTTTGCCAGATGGGTAGGAGAGAAGGCATAGAGGGAGGTTCCCTGCTTCATAACTGACCATCGGGAACCGTCCATCCCAGTCTCTTAGGAGGGTGCAAGCATTTCATGTAGAAGCAAACTCAGCCCAGAGGGGGTAGGATAGTAGATTCTGATTGCTGACTGCTCTTTTGGATTTAAGACTTGGTCAATGTCGCCTCTTTTCAAGTCCCCGGCTTCCACATCTTTGTTTCTTGCACCTCTGTTGAGTTCATCGCTTCTTCAGGCCTCATCTGGGAACTTTTTTCTTGTTTTCAAAGTCTTGCCGTCTGTTTTTCAAATAGTATTTTTCTCTGTGACAGCTGTGCCCAGGAAAAAAAAATGAAGATTAATAGTCTAAATAAAAACTTAGAGCCCCATGGGGATGGACTGGTGGGCAAAGCAGTTGCCGTGCAAGCCCGGTGACTGGAGTTTGATCCCTGGGATCTGTGTTCAGAAAGAAAACAACCGCACATAGCAGCAGGCATCTGCAATCCCAGCACTCTATGGTTATGTGAGAGGCAGAGGCAGGAGAATCGGCAGGAAGTTTCTGGGCTGGCTAGCCTGGAGTATGTTACATGGTAGAAAGAATAGAAATTCCATTTCTACAAGTGGAAGGTGAGATCAGAACTCCCCAAAGTTGCCCTCTGACCTCCACGTGCATAGCATGCACGTACACACACACACACACACACACACACACACACGCACACGCACACGCACACACACACACAGAGAGAGAGAGAGAG